>NC_058029.1:17888268-18110768 GCF_019176455.1 Solea senegalensis
GTGTGGTGTGGAGCCAATCCTGCCTCATATTGAGAGCTACTGTAATCTACAGTCAATTTAGGCCTAATGGCTTTACTGCACTCTCGTAGCTGAAAATATAGACCCGCACTGTTGTTTTCATTAGACAAAAACACACACATACATATGCAGGAACACACACATGCACACAGACTCCGTATAACGACCTTGCCTTAGTAGCTCTCCATTTTCAGTGTAACTTTTAGAGCACTCTGCTTGCCCGTGCATTTGCCTCATTTGCCATATTTCCTCTGCACATCAGTGTCTTTTGTGGCTCCTGTGTGTGTGTGTGTGTGTGTGTGTTTGTAGCCTGTAATGTACTGTACCAACATGTCTGGGTGTGTACAGTGGCATGAAAGATTTGGGGCACATCATGGCTCTCTTTTGTACTGTGAATTGTTCGGAATTTAACATTCTTCATATAAAAAAAAAGAAAGATTCTTCGTATAAAGAGGTAGCAAAGCATTTTCAGGTGGCGTCGTGAAGGAGAACATGTGGACAGTGGGTGTACAGAAGAGGACACGATGGAGAGGGTGAAATGGAGACAAATGATCCACTGTGGTGACCCCTATAGGGCGAAACCGAAAGAAGTCAGTCATTTGAAGTGTAAACACTTGGTTTCTCCACAGCCTGATGATTTCCTCATGTCAGCAAACTGTAAACTGGAAAATAGACCCAGTTTATGAGGGGATTCACTTTAACAGTCAAGAATTCCAGATCTTTCCAGCAAGAAGATTAGGATGTTCAATGACACTCTTCTCTGCACTGTAGTTTTCACTTCAGTTGATCCTCACTATTTCTCTCCTCTCCTGTCCTCTCCTCTCCTCTCCTCTTAACATCATTATTTGATCATGCCATATGGAATGATTTTGTTGCATAGTTAACAGTTGCTCATTAAACCTGTTTTCAGCAGGTACATATGCTTTATGGTGTGTTGGGTTGTTAGGCAAATATGTGACACTAAAGTTGTCTATTTCTAAGACTCACTCTTTAAAGACTGGTGATATTTCCTGCAATAATGATATTCACTTACATGTGCTTGTATTTTCACTCAACACATGATTTAAGTCCTCAACAACAACATAGACGGTCAATAAATATGCAAGCTCTTCAGTTTAAAAGGGAACTCATTTGCTTTGTTTTGATTTAGGTGTAACATATTAAACTGCGAACAACCACTATGAGAGCAAGACGTTTGACACATAACTTTTCACATTGTCTGATTTCTCATGCAATTAAAGATGTAAAATGTCCAATTCTTTAGCATCCTCCTACAACAATTTTGATATCAAAATGGAATGTGGAAACAGAGAGTGGGTTTCCTCCTACTGTGAGTGGGAAAAAAGAGGAAAAGAGCTGTATTTGTTTTTTTCTTTGCAGATATGGTAGATAAGAAAGATTAAAGACATCTTGTCCTGACAACTCAGGGAAAAAAAATGGAGAGAACAATATGACAAGACTTAACAAAACCTATCACAGAGAAGGAAAACTTCAAACAGAATCAAAACCTGCAGATGATGAAGGAGCGATGCAAACACACCTCCCCAGGCTGTGTCTGTCTCTCTACCCCTCTGTCTGTCTGTCTCTCAGTCTTCATACCTCAGTCCCTGTCAGTCCGCCTCCGTCTCACTCCACCATCTACCTGTTTTATTGGCATCCTGTATCACTGCTGTTGCAGCAGCTGTAGCCACTTCTTATTCTCCTGTTGCAAATTAGAGATCAGCTGTCAAGTTGTCATTAAAAATCTGTTTTCCCGTTCAGTTGCTTCCATATTATCTCAAGCACCACAATTCTCATATCTGCACTGCTTATGAAACTAAGTAAAATTATCTTTAAAAGAAGATTTTGACATTGAATCATATAAAACAACTGCAATGTTCGATTAATAACATTGGGGTCCGTGTGCGTGTGTGTGCATGGTAAAGTGTTTGTGTAACTGATACTTTGCTGGCACACAAGCTGTCACAGCTCTCTGCTCTGCTGTTCCCTATGGACAGATTATTATGAAGCCTTTCTCTCTCTCTGTCTCTTTCTCATATATATATATATATATATATATATGTATATGTATATATATATATATATATATATATATATATATATATATATGCTACCTTAAGACCAGCCACACACACACACACACACATTGTCTGCTGTGCAATACTGTACATCACACTCAAAGCTCTGTCATCACAACCACTTTAATTAGAACTCTGGAGAAGTGAGTATGTGCTGTGTGTGTGTGTTTCTGCGCCAGAGCATGTGAGTGTCTAAGACTGTGTGTGTATGTGTGTATGTGTGTGCGTGTACGCTGTAATTTTCCATCCAGTCTAATCAAACTTGCCGTAATCAAGACTGTTGCTGACAGAAAGGATGCAAATTTACTTTCACACGGGCCACATCTTAATCAGTGGCCACATCTTGTTTGTTCTTGATTTTTACAAAAGCCCACATCATGTTTTCTTTGAAGCCAGAATTACATTTTTTATAAAATAAATGTATTTGTTTGTTATGAAGGCAAACTTTAAAGTTATCTTTAATTCTACTGATACACTGTATAAACCATTTAACATGATCTAAGTAGTAGTAATAGTAGTGGTTACATTTGCTTGCTGAATATGAGCAGGTTGGTTGAATTAATTAGTCGCATTAGTGGCTACTTTGCACACCTGAATTAAACTGCCTCATAATTAATTGTATAAGTTGCAGCTGTGTCCACTCTGCTGTGACGATGTGGAAAGACCTGAATGTGTAGAAAAGCAAATGTGCTTGGATGTTGGTTTATACAGCTTTCTGGAATACTTTCTTTTCTTGTATTTTTCTTTGAAAGAAAACCCTGAAATTTACTGACTCTACAGGGAAATCTTTATCCACTGAACTACCAGCTGGTTGAGTTGTAGGTGAGTAGACTCGCTGTCTAATACTGTATAAACTAGCAAACATTGATGCTAAACAAGCAACAGCTATATGTGTTGAATTAAAGTATTACACTTGTAAAAAGCAAAGTACATTAAAGAGTTATAAGGTTCCTGGTCCTGGTCACCAGTAGATTTTCCTCAGTGCAGGAAGTTTGGGAACAGAAGCCTCTTAAAAGGTCACTTCTAAATTCTGGTAGCTGCACATCAGTGAGCTAAATGCTAACACGTTAGCATGCCAGAGTCTTGCTAAACCTAAGACTAACAAGACATTAATACACAGACGCCTCATTTGCCTGATTCTGCAAATCAAAATAGTATTTTTTCTGCAGTGAAATGATATACTCCATTACTGCAAATTATTGCCAATATTTTTGTTCATGTTACCAGTGTGTTTTACAAAACTTCTTACACATTTTGCCAACTTGTAGATTATCCTTAACATT
Source organism: Solea senegalensis (assembly GCF_019176455.1). Lineage (NCBI taxonomy): Eukaryota > Metazoa > Chordata > Actinopteri > Pleuronectiformes > Soleidae > Solea > Solea senegalensis. The sequence goes on from NC_058029.1 coordinate 17,891,648, forward strand.
TCCAACAGTGATTTAAATTTAAAGCACTTTATTTAGTGTCACCGGATTATACTGTTTCTCCAGGACAGTGAATATTAACTTAAAATTAGTGACAATTTTAAAACCCTTCCGAAATATATTGTTACTAATAATCTCTTGCAGGAATGGGTGAGCGTCGCGTAGTGTATTCTCGGAAATGATTATTCTAGACTGTAATGATGCATTGAACTATGGGCAAATAACAATCTCAATGCAGCTGGGACAAAAGCAAACAACATACAGGAAATCAACTGTAGCCTATATATTCAGCTGTTAACTGCAATGTATTCATGTATAAAAATGTGCTTCTGGTTCAACAGATTTTTTTAATAACATGCTTAAATTAATTATTTATTGCAGTAATCACAGTGATCTCAATATGAGTACTTTCAAGTTAATCGTCATGAAAATAATTGTAATTTCAAGTATTTCATGTTCAGTATTCTTATACAACATTTTAAGTTTGACTGTGTTTTACACCAAATCAAGAAAAAGCCTCACCGACAACGTAGTTTGTACACTATCCTTTAATAGATACAAATCTCTACTAATAACACTCAAAATATGGCAGCGACGTCGACGTACAATGCTGCTGTTTATGAGGCTTCTACATATTTATGTCTATGAACCTAAGTTTAGCCTCTTTATTGAAACAGCTATTGGTGGCGATACATGTGGCCATAATTGAAATGCAGCCTTATTGCTATGCTTGCACTCACGGAGACTCACAACATCCACAACTGAGTATCATGTGCTATGGCTAAAACGGTAACAGAGGAGACTACAGTATTTAACTAACGGACACTTTCCTATTTGGCTGGACAGGCAGCTCAGTGTTCTTTTTATGCTTTTGTGAGGTTTCTGTTGGAGTCTGTGTTGTACTGAGAGCCTCATTTGTTGATATTAATATTCTCTGAACCTACGCAAACTACAACTCACTCACTATTTGCTCACTGCTTCAGTAACAGCGGGCAGAAGTTACCCACTGATGTTAACCTGAGTGGGAGTGTGGGTAACAACTGTCACTTATATCTTTTAGATTTAGATATATGAGTCAACTTAAATGCCTTTGTAGGTAACTGAGGAGGTTGTGCGAAGTCTCATTTTATAAGTAATTTTATGGTTTGTTCCTTCACTGGCATTTAGAAAATAATCCCGAATGCGGCCCGTTTAACTTGTTATATATGTGGATTCCTCAAAGTAATTGAAAGCATGTTATTTATGTTGATACATGAATCTTTCACCGAAACTTTGCACATTTGTCAAATTTCTATTCTTGCCCTTTTGACACCTGACATCTTTCTCTGCCTTGGGAAACAAACACAGTGTTGTTGCATGTTGGACTATGTGCCTGTAATTCCAGTGACAACTGTGTTAATGGATGACAATAGCAGAGAAGAGAGCACCATATGTCTGAGCCTGGGGCAGTTTGCAGAATGGCAGTGCACACAAAGACGAACAGAGAGAGGGGGTAATGAATGAGGAGGTGATGAGGTGGAGGGATGAGAATGGGGCAGAGGGTGAAAACATAGAGGAACAAGGGAATCTGATCAAATATATACAGCAGGAAGGAGAAATATGAGAGCAGACAGTGAACAGAGGATACAGAGGGAGGAGAGTGTATACTAATGGAATAAAATGTGACATAAAAAGAAAAGTGAACAAGAACAAGAAAAGAAGATTGGGAATTAAAACAAAGTTTGAGGAGAAAAGTGAGGAAAATGGGCACAAGAGAGATAGAGGAGGAGTTCTGGATAAGGAGGCAGGAAAGGGTTTTCTTCCTTTCCAGCCAGTTGAGTTTTGAGTTTTTCTCCTCATCCATACTGCATACTTCATCCATCTCTTTCCCCTTCATCTGCATCTAAATATCGGTAATCAGACTGAGCTTGTTTCTGTTCTGGCCAGAGGTTTGTTAGCACTTGATTGTTGAATCGACCGTGCTTTCGGACTTGACTGATGTGATATAAGAGAGGCACATGTTTGAAGACTTTTACACAAGTTTGGTTTGTTGGATCTATTTTTTTCTTCATATTTTTCACAAATGCTTCTTTTTTTGCCTTTTTTTTCTCCTTGTGTTGATCAGAGTTTATTCCAATTCTTGTCATACATTAAATGTTAACTCTCAGACAGAAATGCATTCACAGTAATTTGTACAACTCATTCTATCTGAAGATATGCAGATGGAGAAACAATTACCCACATGCTAGTGTGAGCACTATCTTTACTTTTTACAGGTTCAGGTATCATGGGTAACTGACTTCCTCATTGCTGTTAGAACATATAAATGTTGTTTTTGAGAGTCTGGGTCTGAACATCTTTGAATTTGACCCTCAGTATGAATAATGCTGCCCTCACAAATGATAAAATCACACAAGTTTAAATATGAACACGTTTTTAAACTCAAACTCGTTTTGATATTTGAATCCTTGTCATGATGAGTAAAGATGGCCTTGTGCAGAACAACTAGTTCCAACAGTTTTTGGGGGTGTCAGACTGTAATGGTATCTCATCAGAGGCATATCTCATCTGAGTTGCCAGAGCTCTACTTGTCATGAAATTCCAACTTTTCGCTCTTTGTCCTAAATCCTTTCATGTCTCTCCTCTCATTTCACCATCTCCTCTTTCAGCTTCCTGTGTTAGCCTTGTCCTGCTGCATCCAGTTGCACACAAACCCTCATTTTCACATACACTCATCTTTATCTCCTCCCTTACGGTACCGCTTCAGAATGTGGAGTTAAATGGTCTATTAACAGGAAGCAGAGCGAGAGCTCCAACATGTCAAATATCAGACAGAACTTGAGAGAAGTGGAGGGGACAAAGGAGGAGGGGAGGGGAGGGGATGGCTTATTGAAATGGAAATAGAACAGGCCAATTAAAACATTTCACTGGGAGCTTGTTTGCATCTCTAGCACAGCTCTCACCGATTATATATACAGCACATTATGGAGTAATGAATATGAATAAATTGAACTCCACAATTATCGCGCCACCACTGGGGTCTCAATTAATATACTGTGTCTCTCAATCATAATATAAATAAATATATTTCTCGTTCATAATCAAAAACATTCACATTTAAATCCCATCAATGAGAATAAAAACTGATCCCACTCTATGCTCCTACAATATTTAAGTTAACAGTAAACTGTGGACTGGGCAGTTAATTCAAAGAATGCAAAAGTACAATGGTTATAACTATGAAATATATACCCCACATTGTCTGTAGTGTTAATGATTAAACTGCTTATTTGTAATTCATGTAAATACACCTTTGGAATCACCACTGCTTGGAAGTGAGTCTAAATAATGACTGTGACCTCTGAATGCCTCAATTATTTTATACACCTGGGATTTGGCAATACCACCAACCAACAGCCAGTTGCTTGTTAATTACTGCAGGAGCTGAAAAGTTTTTTTTTTTTGCTGGAGCAGATACTTTTCTATGCAACCAAGTAGACATTTTATAACCGTTTAAATCTAGCAACTGTGGGAAATGTTTGAATTCATAATTTTTGGCTGTCAATGTTCAGTTCTCTGACATTAAATACATTATTATTAAATATAATTTCTCAGTGTGATCACATGGAGCTGCCTCTTTTGAAGATGCTTCATAGTAGTTCACGATTCAGTAGCTTCACTGTGGATAACACATACACATGTTAACTTAGTGTGAGTAATCATGTATTAATTGTACTTAACTGTCTGCCTCTGAGCAACATAACTTGTATGAAATCTTCTGGGGCTCCAGGTAATGGTCCATTGAAGAAATTGTTAGATTTTGGTGGTGAACATCATATTGATATAGATTTAAGATATTATTTTATATATTTTCTTTTTTTTCTTTTTTGAAAGAAACAACAATTTACCTTTTCTCTGTGGAAAACTGAGCTGCCTTGGTAAAAGTGTGCAGTCTCCAACTGCTTTCTCTACTTTAGATTTTTGTATTTTATTCATTTGTAGTATTCCCTGTTTCCATTTGTAAAATGGTAAATAGAAAATGGTACATAGCTTTTAAGTTTTTTAGATCAGTTCTAAACTCAGTAAACACTTAAGTATTTCATTTTTATTTTGCATAATTGTGTAATTGGCTGGTTAGTGACACTATAAGTATGAAATTTACTTTTATGTGCTTTATAAATAGAGTTGAACAATTCATGATTTTCAAATCAAAATTGCAATTTGAATCAATGAAATCAGCAAATTGCAAAGTACAGTAAACAAGGAACTGAGGCTTGACTTAAAAAGTCATAAATCAAGTAGCAATTGTCATATGTGTCACAAAGAATCACATATGTCTTCAAGAGTGAGCTATTGAGGTAATTGGATGGTGCTGAGACGAGCTGGAGTCAGTTGTAAAACTGCAGACAGGGACTGATCACAGCAGCAGCATATCAGTGAAGCACGGAGAGGCTAAAAGATCATTCAGTAAAGTCTGCCTCATTGGCACTTGTCTGAAGGTTCTAATGTATTAATGCTCTGTATACATTCTGTCTGTCTCCACTGTTTTCCCAGTTCAATCACTGTTTAATCTGTCAATATTATACCTCTTACAACTTCCACCTGTTCTCAGCACTCAGAGCAAGCTTCATCCAGACTTTACATCACTGCAGGTTTAAAAATTAGATGAGAAACACTCCTGTTGCGTATACTTCACTTGCTCACTCCAGCCTGTAGTTTCGGTACTGAGGGACGCACAATTCCTGAGGACCTAAATGACAGTCAGGAAAGGCTCCTTTTTTGCTGCACTGTCACTCCACAAAAAGCTACACACTATAGAATAATTTTAAGACACAGTACTGAAATCCTCAGCTAATTCTCTGGTTCTTTCTCCTCAATCTCACCCTTGTTCTCTCTGGGTGTGTATGCACCTATCACTGCTCTCTGTCCGCAGATTGCATGATCCTGAAGCTTCATGTGTGGCTGCAACATGGACAAAAACACTAAGAGAGAGACTCATGAACTCCTCTCGCCCAGCACATTGTGCCAGAGGCTCAGCCCAGAATCAGATGGACAGCTTGTCTTTGCTGCGACAGAAACAGGCGACACTGGAATTGGGTGAGTGTTTGGGATAATCCAATGTTTCACCGACTAACTGTGCTCCCTATTTTGCCTTCATGGACTGACAAAATAATTAACTTGTTAGAAAGAAATGCAGCTATATCCCTGATACCTACCAGTCAGGGACATCAACTTTGGTATTTTATACAGCAGACATTCCCTTCTGCACCAGTGTATTGTTAACATTTTGCAGCATGTGATTGTGGGGCACTTCAATGTTCAAAATTATTTTTTTTTCTGTAGCACTGTGATCAGGTGTGAGGTAGAAAGTTGCTTTTCCCTGTTGGTTCGTGTTTGGGTTTGAATATTGAATGGATGATGTCATGAATCAGTGTAATGTTGTCACCTCACTGAAACTGGGTTTCATTTTGCCTTTGGGTCCTTTTGTATGAGGAGTTTTGCATTTTCTTGCAGTGACTGTTTGACTATTCTACTTGTGTTTTCTTCCCCACATAGTTTGGAACATGCAGGTCAATTGAATTTTGGACTGCGGTGCGTAGGTGTGAGGTTTTGTCCATTTGTTTGCGTGTTTGCCTTGTAATTGACTGACAAACTCTTCAAGGTGAACCTTGCCTTTCACACACACTGCACTGAAATTGGTTCCAGACTCTTAATAGAAGTTATAAAAGGATGGATAGATATGGACCTGGAGGTGTTGAATTTGATTGGATTGTTCACTGCAGGCATACATGGCAAGTGGTGGCGCCTGTGGTGTGATGAAGTTGATTCAGCATACTTTGTACTTTGACAAAGGCTTTTGTTTTTTGTTAATAGCAGATTTATGACTTAATAATCAAAAGGTATATTAAAATTTACTACTTTAATAGGAAAGTGTTATTTTACCTCCACAAATCTGAGACTTAACTCTTGGACATTTATCCTTGGAATTTCACCCCAACCACCCTAAATTGGAACTATACAGTATTTTTTGACCCTAGTTTAACAGCTCTGCAGTCATTGTGATGGTTAAATGGCTTATTAGATCAGGGCCTCCAGCCTGAAATCAGTGGTCTGCTGAAGTCGTGGGTCTTGCGAGAAACATGAATGGAGGAAACGACTGTGTGACCGAGCGAGTGGCCACAGACTAGTAAACATCAGACCGGCTTTTTCAGAATGGCAAGAATTGAAAAACACAGAAGCATTCAAAACAGATACTGGACTGGCATTATTGCTGTAGCACATAAGTGTATTTGGGATTACATTCTCTGTTCTCTGTGTATTTGTCCACGGCTCGTGCAAAACAAATGCACAATGCCAAAAAAGGGCAAAGTATGGGTGAGTTTTTACGACAGTGTGGATAATGTGGTAGACACAAGGGGGAGCGAGAAACTGACTTAGTAAAAAACAACATAGTAAAAGGTCTGTATTTATATAGCGCTTTTCTAGTCTTAATGACCACTCAAAGCTGCTTTACACTACACTTTTGCCATTCACCCAGTGCAGCACATTTTCTATCACTTGTCTTTCATACCCATTCACACCCTGCTGGCACAGCCATCAAGAGCAACGTAGGGTTAAGTGTCTTGCCCAAGGACACATTGGCATGTAGACTAGCGGAGCTAGGAATCAAACCCACAACCTTTGTGTTGAAAGACAACTCGCCCAATTTCTTACTCATTATGTGAAGGTGAAATAGGTGAGATAGTTCAGTGGGCGACAAACACGCTGCTTTAGTCAAATGTACCTCCTTTTACCGGATATCTACATACATGTGCTTTAAATTGTTTAGTAGAGGTCAAATCGAGTTGCTGGATTGGCCTGGCTTGCTTTTTCAGTGCTTGACACAAATTTAAAATAGGAAAATAAACCACATTGTTAGTACCGTTAGCAGTGTCATCTGAAAATAATGCATAGCTTTCATCAGCTGCTTGTGAGGACTTGGACCCAGAGAAAATAATGCAGCCATGAGTTTGTGGTAGTGCTGAGACCTCTGCTCTCTGTCTCCCACTCTGACAGCCTCTTAGATGAATGCTCTCTGCTTTCTGGAGCTGACTTTGTTGTTTTTCCAGGCAGCCATGTGCAACTAGGCTAATGAGTACATTTAGCTGGAAAATGCTGAGGTAACACTTTCATCACACTTTGCATTTGTGTGTTTGAGAATGTGTGTGCGTGTGTGCACGCAGCCATGGCTTTGTGTATATTTATGTGAGTCTGTATCATCTGTTTATTAAGGTCATAGTGAGTTATTGAAGTTTGAGCCAAAAAAAAACTAATTAAAGACTCACCCTGCCCCTTATGTCACACCTTTATACTCATAATAATCTCTTCCTCCATTCATTTCACTGTCTGTGTCTCACCCCAATTTCTTTTTATCTCACTGTCTGTCTAACCTTCCCCTTTTTCTGCCATTTTTTCACCTGCCTCCATATTCTTGCTTTGCTCCCTGTCCATCCTTCCTTTCCTTTTGTCATATAATTGAATTTTCCTCCTGAGATGCATTGTCTTTTTGTTGTAATTAAGATAAGATAGGATAATTCTTTATTAGCCCCACAGTGGGGACATTTATGGTGTCACAGCAGCAAATAAAAGATAAGAAATAATAAACGAGCATTTTCACATCTATGAATGTACAATATACAAACATATATGGACTATTGAGATTACAAAAATACAATAGAATATACAGTATAGACATTAAGTAAACAAAATATATACAATATTAGCTTGATATTTACAGTGTAAACTCGTTCAGTTTTATATTGCACATACATAACATGTTACATGTGGTCTACAAGCAGTGCTTGTTGTGCTGTCTAACAGCAACAGGGAGGAACCACCTGCAACAAGTCCTTAAAAGGTCATCCCCTGTGCCCCAAAAGATAGAGTCTGATCTGGCCCTTCCTGTAGAGGGCAGTAGCATGGTCAGTCGGGTCCAGTTTATTGTGCAGATAAACGCACGGTACTTAGTAGACACCACCATCTCAATGTCCATTTACTGGATGTTCACCGGTGTTGGGAGGGAGTGTCTTCTCTTATGGAAATCCACTACCAGTTCTTTAGTATTCCCTGCATTTATCAGGAGGTTGTTTCACAGGCACCAGTCCATAAAGTCATGTGTCAGTTCTCTGTACTCCCTGTTGTCATCATATGTGATGAGGCCGACACTTGCAGAGTCATCAGAGAACTTCTACAGGTTCTACAGAACTTCTACAGGTGTACTGCCAGCACTTCTGTTCCTCAGAAGTGCTGGCTGCACGTCTACATTGTTGAAAGCACTGGAGAAAAAACAAAACAAAAAAAAACTTGATCCACAGGCGTCTCCAGGTGAGAGGAGCAGCATCCACCCAGATGCCAGGCTGGTAGGCGAACTTCCATAGCTGGTCTCACTAGAGGACTTACTCCAGGGTCTTCATCAGGTGGGATGTTAGTGCCACTAGCTGTTGAGGAAACACACATTTGTTCACACATAAGGGTCAATGACATATAAGGTTTTTTAACAGGTGAATTTAAAAATATGATAAATATGAATTTCTATTGCAATTGGTCAAAGCTTTACAATGTCATGTGTACATGCATACATGTTAAAATTTTGAATTACGATATTTTGGTGGTTTTTCACGTAAATGAATTGGTCGTTTCCCTCCAAAATGTCATGTGGTGCGACCATCAATCATCTTAAAAATGTATTTATTTAATCAACATATTTACCCTTTTTTCACAAGTTCTTAGTAAAATGATGTGTCTAGAAACTAATTATTTGGATTTCTGTTGAATTGTCATACATACTGATATAATCCTCATTCCTCTAAAGTCACGGTCACCGTTTTGCATGTAGTTTGCGTGCTAATTTTTCCTGTAAAATGCATAAAAATAATGAAAATGTAAACAAAATCCCACTAACTTCATCTTACCCCATCAGTGAATAAGTTTCTGCCACAGAAAGAAGGTATCACTTTTTTTATTTTGCTACAGTTATTGCTATTAATGGTCGCGCCACATGATGGGTGGTCGCACCACAATGATGAAACCAGCTTAAATCTCTTACAAATCAATAGAATAAGAGACAATCATTTGTTTAAAACAGATTTTATTAATTTAAATATTGAAGACAAACATCTCTTTTCAACACTTTTCATTTAATTTCATTTTGGTTAACACATTAACTTTCATTGCCATTCTTTTACAAACACTGTGTTGAAGTGATTTTTTGTAAACATTTCACAAATCAGTAAGGAACAAGATGAACTCAGACACATCAAACTTGAAGACATCTAACTATTCATACCATCATCCTCATTCTTATATGAATGTTGGAGATATGGTTTAGGTATTTCCTTAACCCCAGGAACTTTTAAACTTGTTCCAGTCTTGGCTTCTCAATTTAGAACAGCGCTCAGGTTCAGAGATGACTGCTATGACATCTTTCTTATAGTAGAATATGGAATCTGGAGTTTGTGGCTGCGTGAATAAGTTCTTACTCCCTGACTGTAAAACCTTCCAGCAGGCAAAACTGTAACTCTATTTATCTATTTATTGTTATAGTTGGTATCAAAGCACTGTTGTCATCAAAGTGCATCATCAAAGCTCTTTTGTTATATGTTAACCTTCGTATGTGTCTTTGTAAAGCTACTGTAAAACTACTGATCAACAGGATCTGTACGCATAGCATTGACCCTGATATGTTCTCCCACAACCTCAAGAACTTGGCCTACATATGGAAGTTCATCGTATGTTACAATCACAAAACATAAACCCTGATCACTTTCCCCCTTCTGTGACTGTGAGGTTGAGGCCTCCTCCATGTTGGATGTGGTGTTCTGCATGTCAACTTTTACAGGCTGGTAACATGAGCATATTTTCATTTTGGCTTGTTTGCAAAAGCATGATACCTCCCTACATAAGGAATCTTTAACTGCTGCTTTCTTCTCTGGTAGCTGAAACAAATTTAGTATTGTGTCAAGCTACAGTGTATACAGTTTGGCTTTTTTTCAGATACAGCAGACTGACATTTCAATTAAAATGTGTATTGTATTTTAAATCCCCTCCACACAATATAACTTCATGTAATTCAAGTTGCTTTTCAATACAAAGGTTTTTTTAGCTTTTACATAAACCTTTCTCTTCTTGCGAGGTACTCAGGGTCAGAGTTCACACGGCCTGTGGCGCACAGTCTTCAGTGCTTGAGAGCGGCATCTGATGAAATGGATTTTTAAAAAAAACTTTAGAAAGACATAATGGCAACATGACATGTTACAAATATTTGTTCTTTATTTTTTTTTTCAATATTATCAATAAGGATTTAACATAAAGCATTGCTTCTGAATTGTATGAAAAATTAAGAAAAAGCACAATTTTATCTTTTAAATAAAATAACAATTTACTACCTTTTAAATATATAAACCATCAAAATGATATTAAAACACAAAAACTTCCTTTAAAATAAGTCTACAACTCATTGAAAGCTAGCTGCAATGGTCGCACCACATGATATTTGGTCGCACCACATGATATTTGGTCGCACCACATGATATTTGGTCGCACCACAAGATATTTGGTGGCACCACGTGATATTTTCATATTCAATCAAAATGTACAGGCATACACCTAAACAAAAGTTGCTATCAAATTATGAATTTGTGAAAATAAATCAATATTTATTGTGTTTTTGAGGTCATACCACATGACATCCATATTTGGAAACTATCTACCAGCCATTTTAAAAGCAGTTATTTTAAAAGATGAGAGAGAGTTACAAACCTGCTAACTGATTCTGTGGGTCCTCTGCAAAGTTGTTTGTGATGTAACTTCCTGTCTTGGGGTGGCTTTGAAAATGAAAGCTCCAAAATGGTGGTTTCTTCATGGTCGCACCACATGATATTTCATAAAATGGACATACTCGGACAAAGTTTACTTGCGTAAATAAGAGGGAAATATCATTACAAGATCACTGTAATTTCACATGAGGTTACAAAACACTTTAGAATTTATGCCAAATAGGGCAGAAAATAAATTTGAATAGATTAAGATTCATTTTAAATAAATGTCCAAAACTGGATTCATGACTGGACGGTCACACCGCATGATATTTTTACACTTTCAGTAGCAATACAAATGAAATGCCTAATGATTTTTGAAAAAAGAAAGTGGTTACACATAAAGGATAGTGACTAAATATATATGGTGTATTTAAGTTTTCTAGAATATATTTTTAACAAGAAAAAATGCAGTTGGACAGTATAATTAGCCGTCATGTCATTGGCCCGTAAGTGTGTTTGAGATTAAAAATATAGAGGGCAATGAGGGCAAATTTAAGCCACTAAAAGGAAAATGAGTCAGTGACTTTGGCCTTCATGAGCTTTGTTCGGTCCAAATGAGTCATTCATGGGACAGATGAATAGAAGGAATTTGATGATACTTTACTAATTGCTATGTTTTGACATCTTAATAACATTTGCAGTATAAAGAAAACCCCACCTCTTGTCGAGAGAGCTTCAGAGTTGTTTTACTGAGCAGTTTAAAGGTGCACAGAGGGAAAAACACTCGCCTAAAACATGACTGCTTTGATTAAACTCAGAGGATAAAGGCCAGGAGTGTGTTGCTGTTCCTCACTCAGTGCACTGCAGCAGTAATGCAGAGAAAAAGGGAGTTGCTTGTTTGTGCACTTTGTGCGGTTAGTCTAATTATTTTGATTTGTAATTCTGCATAGTGAGGCCCGGCCTCTTTTTTTCTTTTCCTGGCATGTTTTGCTTATCTGCTTTGCTGAGCTTTTCTTCAGCTTCACAGGAATATGGCTTATATATTGCTCTATACCTACAAAGTACAACTTCTGGAAGTACTTTGTAGGTCACTGTACACATCAGATTAATATAGACTATGCTTCATAAGAGAATTCATAAGAGCTTTTGTTTATTTTTTTTCATTATTTACACAACTATTACTGATGAAATATGTAAGTTGAACTGTCCATTAACTGAGCATGTCAATGTTTTCATTGAAATGTTCAGTGTCTAGATGTTTTAGGTTCCATTTCATTGTTTCATATAACATCATTTACAGATCTCAAAAAACAAATGTAAAAAAAAAACATCTTGGCAAGTTGTAGCATCACTCCACACACTTATTTGTAGACAATTACCAACAACAGGGGTCATTGCATTTTGCTAAGAGGAAAGCAAACTAATTATGAGGACGTTTGTGCCCAGCAAACCATGAAAATGCCATATCACATCATGCAAACAAAGGGAACAGATGCTGTTTCACCCTAAATGAACCATTTCTTTTTCAGGGAGCATGGATGTGTGTGACTTGACTTTGTTCATCTCTGTGACACAAGTCATTTTGAACACATTACCCCATGTAAAATGATTATATTTTTACAATCAAGAGTTGAAGTTTCTCTACAAAACCTTACAGGTGTGTCAGGTGAACACACAGTTGTGGTTTACTGTAACACCAGTGTCATTATAACACAAAAAGACATGAATTTTCAGCTATACACCGACACACATATACACATTCTTTTTCATTCACTACAAGTGTGTTTCAAGCACTCCTGTGTTTCAAGAATTTGCATTTTTTTTTCAAGCAAATTCTCATTTATTTGGCTTATCAAAATAAAAGACCTCTAAGCTACTGTAAAATGGCTGGAGAAATAAAATCAATCAGCATCACTATGCAAGAGCTCCCCCATTCACTGAAAGATCACTTTTATGTTAGTTTTGCCTGGCACCCCTCGTCTCCTCATTCTGCTTTTTTCATCTCCTGTCTCCCTTTATTCTCTGCCCTGTTTCTCTTTCCTCTCATTTTCACCCCTCTAATCATACACTTGTATCTCTCTTGTGTGTGTTTGACGAGCGGGGAGGGGGTGGCTATTGTAATAAGACCATTAATCATTGAAAATAATTTGCAGAGAAATCAGTCAACCTTATTGAATTTGACAGCCACCTTATTGGGTCTATATGCAGGAACATAATAAAGGGTCAGGTGAGAAGCTTTAAGCGTGACCCATGGGATGTTTTTGCAGTATGTAATGCTAATAAGACTCTGTACTTGTATAGGAATTTTATATTCAAATATGCATTTATTGGTGAGTTTCAGTTCCATTTTTCAGTTTGTTTTACTGTGACAAACCAACAAAGAGTTTTCTGAGGAAGGTGAAATCTTTAATGAGCATATTTCAGGGAGTTCGGGTCTAACACATGCTGTACTTTAAGTTTCACTCAGAGCATCAGGGCAGCTTGTTCGTTACAACACAAACAATATGGCCACAATAGAGATGATGCAGCAATTTCAACTGCAGCCATTTTTCCAATAAAGTCAACTCTAATCAGTCCTGTCATTTATAAGTGTTGGCTTTCATGTGGTTTTTCACCATGGGAGCCTTTGTGTGTGTTTTTATATACTGTAAAACCAACTTAGACCAACCAAGACCGTGACTTTGCAATGTGCCTCTCATTTTATGTGTTCTACAATAATCGGATGGTGGTTAGATATTAGGGATGGGCATTTCGAGAATTCTATACAAAATATTTTTGCTAGAAACTCTCCATTTGTAGTTACAACAATTTTACTAGCTTTTACTGGAAAAGTTTACACTGCAGCTCTTTTCAAGCATAACTTTTTGTCTGCTGAAAGAATTTTCTCTTCATGTTTCAAAATTTTTTTGGTCAAAAAATATGATCATATTTAATATGCTTACCTCATCTTGACTGGTTGGTAATTTATATCTTGACTGGTTACTAATTATGTTTTGAAAACAACACATCACCAACGTTAAAATCCAGTGGTGTAAACACAGACTTTTCAATTAAGATCATTTTCTCTCTCTCTCACTCATCATCCTCGTCTTCCTCACATATACTTCAGACACTGGTATAATGAAATTAGATTAAGATGACGCAAGAGATAAGGTGACTCTAAGAGAGAGATAAGGTGACCCCAATTTTTTGTTACTTGTTTCACTGTAGAAGAGTATTTCTGATTTCCCTTATCACGGGTAATGGCCACTGACCAAATGATCAAAATTGATAGCAATTTATCTGATGATGGCAGAACTCACCCCCTGCAAAAACAATGAAGCAAATGTATCTTATCATCTGTGTGTTTAACTGCAGCATAGGATCACATTTAAAGGTTTAAACATCTAAGATTTAAAATCTTGTTTGTGTGACGTGAGATGAAGAATGAATGTTTCATGTAAACTTTTCTGCTGCTTTAAACTAAACATCACATTCACAGATTGTTTCAGAGGTCTTTTTTTCTGCTTGATACCCATATGAGTGCTGTTTTAATTAGCTTGGCTCCCAGATGGAAATGTTTCCAAAAAAAAAAATGTGATGTAGGGGATTAATAGATTCAGATGGAACAATTCTGGAAAGTTTGTGTCTTGGGTTAGTTTTGTCACTAACAGCATCCAGCTTTGTATTTTGCATTCACCTATACGTACATCTCTCTGCCTTTGTGTGTACAAGTGTGTTACTGTGTGTGTGTGTGTCTGTGTTTGTCTGCTTTGTTCCACATATAATATTGTTGTTGTTGTTGTTGTGGAAAGGGCAATGTCACGCATGTATACAGACACACACACACGCACACACACAGTGCAGTAATGTTACACATGAAGTGTGTCAGTAATGGGATTCTGGTCAGGCCAGTGTGACCATGCTTTACTAAGCTAAGGTCATTGATACCATATCAGGAGCAGAGAGAGAGAGAGAGAGAGAAATTTAACTGGATGGATGAGAGGAAAACAAAGGAATAGCCTGGCAGGACAGACAGCAGAGGAGGATGAGGAGAACAAATTGTCATTCAGTTAGCTGTCAATTGGTGTTGGTTTTCCCTCAGGTGCTATCCATTACACACATTTTCTCTTTTGTCCTCCCTTTTTCATCTCTTCTTCTCAGCTACACTCTTTCCTCCTGCACCTTCTCTTCTCTTCTCGTTTACATTTGTGTCTGTCTGTGCATGCACAGTATGAATGTATGTGTGTGAGACAGAAACACCACACATTTTATAAGGAGCCATTTGTTTCCTGCGCGTGCTCACCTACATGTGCGTTTATGTGCATGTGTGTATGAATGCCCCCCCTGTTGTGACAGTGTTGAAATCCAAGCTGACAACCCCTTCTCCCTGCAACAGCATATGCCCCTCAGCAAGACCACTGGGAGACAGTACACACAGAGAGAGAGAGAGAGAGAGAGAGAGAGGGAGAGGGGAGGGGAGGAGGGAGGTGGATGAGAGTTGGGGGGGGAGGGCAAAAATAGAGAAAATGAGAGGAGGACAATTGGTAATGGATGGCAAGAGGGAGAGGAATAGGAAGGGAGCCACCAACTGAGACCAACACAGAGGGAGAGAAAGCACCCCCTCTGCGTTCCTTTTCAGCCCCGGTAGCATTGGCATGTGTTAAATGTAAAGCTGCTGGCTGACTCACCAGGCTACCAGCTCATATTCAGCACTCTGTACTGCTCTTGTCTGACAGAGAGACAGACGGAGAGAGAAAGGCAAGCAGCTTAGCTTCAACACTCATCAATGATGAAGGGAGAGAAAACAGAGGGAGAGGCCACCAGTGAATTAGCATTTAAAAAAAAAAAAACTGTCTTCACCATCTTGCCTCTCAAACACTTTTTAAATAACATTATCAGTGGTTCAGAAATTTTCGCTGCCAGAGCTGTTTAGAGGATATGAACAGGTCAGTTTGAAACATCAGACCCTGAGTGTACAGAATTACCAGTGGAACTCAATATTATTAACTTAAAGCTAATAATCAAGCACTGGAGACTACTGCTACTGCATTTGAATGTGCAAGTGCATTAAAACTACCTGGGTGGAGCTCTTAAAATGGTTAAAAATGGACGCCATAGCGGCTACATAGCAGCAGTTTTTATTATTTAAACATGTTGCATGAAAGAATTGGCACATACATGTTGGGTTACTTTTGAGCAGTTTCTTCATTTTTTTTGCTTGAATGGCCACAATATATATATTTATGTTTACTAGATTGTACATTACTTACCGATGCTCGTTTTTGTTTTTTGTTTAAAATAATCATGAACACATACTGCACAGTTTTAAACAAATTATCAAAGGGAAGAGACAATTTCAATCAAACAACTGAAGAAACTGTTTTCATGCATACCTGTAACTGCATGAAATGGCATTTCCCCGCCAATGTGAGAGTTATTTTTGGTTTGTATCACTCAGACAAAAAACCTCAAACATTCCAATCAAATTATTATCATGAAGAGTAACAAGTCTCTTTCTCTGAGTGACTCACATGTCTCTTGGGATAAAAAAAAAAGAAAAAAAGATAGATGTGGGAGCTGGGTACATCTGTTAAATTTGTTTTACAAAAACATATTTTGTATCTTTGCTTCAATTCCCCATGGGCACATCACACAAAAGATGTACAGTATGTTTTCCTACTATTTTAAGGCATTTTAAAACTTTACAGGACACGGCAGTGTGTCAGGAGAAGTGAGGTATGAGTGGGATGAACGTTAGTGATCAGTCACATGTATCACGCTTGTTAAGAGATTTTTAAAACAGTACATTTATCACTTTTATCTGCTACTCGCTACTTGCTTTGCTTTTGTATCTATTACTTTGTTACTAAATATGTGTGGATTTTTTTTTTTTTTTAGCAAATTCCTTTTAGTGAAATCATTGCTGAAGGGCACCATAAAGCTGTAGAGCATTACTTGTAACATTCAAACCATTGTCAAATGAGTTCACACAATGGTGATTAAGCTTATCATCTTCACACAGCTCTCTCTGACTTTCAGTAGTTGGAAGCTTAGTGGGGGGGCCACACGGTTGGTGTAGTTTGTAGCACTCTTGCCTTTGCAGCAAGAAGACCTGGGTTCTGCATGGAGTTTGCATGTTCTCCTTGTGTGTGTGTGGGTTTTCTCCAGGTTTTTCAGTTTCCCTACCACAGTCCAAAAACATGCAATATGGTGATTAGATAAAGAGGACACTCTAAATTGACCCTGCATTGGCCCTATATCAAGCTGAGATTGGCGCCAGTGCCCCCATGTGACCCTCGTGTGGAGGATAAGGCGTTAAAAGATTAGTGAGTGAGTTCAGTAGGACCTCACATTCGTATTTTAATCATAATCTGATTTTTGCTTCTCGCAAATGTGATTTTTATGTGATATTTTTCTCCACCAAGAGCAACCAAGTGCTCCCTGAACAGATGCCTGCATGTGCAGGCATCTGTTCAGGGAGCTGCTGCTTTTTCCTTCACTACGCAGCTCCAATTAAGTTTCCTAGATGCATTGTGGACAAGTAACACTTTGAAAGACATATTTACAACTCATTTACAACTAACCCAAAGTACGCTCTCTCTCTCTCTCTCATTCTCTCTCTCTCCCTCTCCCTCTGTGTGTGTGTGTGTGTGTGTGTGTTCTACTACCACAAATAAAGTAAAACACATGTTAAAATAGCAATGGTATTATTTCTGTATATTAGAATGATGTTTTAATGCAAGGCAGCCAACAACACTACCAATTTCATGTCAACACAGACATTTTTTATTTGCTTTCATCAGGAATAAACAGCTCTGCTGCAGTGAAATATTTTGATTGGACGTTCAGAAATGCACACTCGAAGGAGAGAGAGAGTCTGGGGGACTGGTTTACTGTGCACATACTGTAATGACACAGTGTTCACATATGCATGAAGGTGATGCAGTCATTATAATGTATGCAATGGCCTTGGAGAGAATACATGTACAGTACACCCACTATGGTACTGTAGACTACATTAAGTTTTAATTGAATTCAATTCAATCAGGAACATCAAACAATGTTTCTATTTATGTGGAGATGAAAGAATATGTCACAAAGCCATTTATAAATATGTTTCATTAACTTTTTACAACACGCCAAACAAAGCCATGTAAAATTAGTAAGTAATTAGCACTGTAAAATGTTGCTGTAAAACACGCATTTAAATCCATTCCCATCTATCCACCTCCTTCCATTTAGTTGTTTCAGCAGGTTGAAAGGCTTTCCACTACACTACCTGCTGATAAGGAGCCTTGATGACCATAGTGGATGTAAAATGATTTCCCTTGCAATTTTTTTCTCCGACATCAGTAAAATGTCATGAAGTGTAGGCTGTTTTCTGAGACTGATTGCATAGGCAAGGTAAAGGAATTCACTGTACTGTGCATACAGCATGACTGATGAAGGAGCCGTCCAGCTGCAAAAAAACCATAGCGGTGCAAATACTGTGCAGACTTAATATTATTTGTGATGTTAAAGATTGCGTTAAGGGGTTGAATCAGATTTAAATTTTTTGAAATGTTTTACATTATACCGTATTCACCTTCATTTTAAAGGCAGAGTGCAAAACAGAGATTTAGGCACATAAAACCAACCACATTACCACTAGTGCAACACAGGTTTGTTCATTTTCTCCGTCGTATGCAACAGTAAACTGATGGCAAAGTGTGCAGTTTGCTCACATTAAGCACTTTTTGGACACGTCTTTCTTCTCACACTGACAAAGCTGTTTGTGATCTTCAACAGCCTTTCAACAAAGCACTGTTCCTACGAGACCTGATCCCTCCTCAACCCCTGTCTCCCTCTCTCCCCCGTCTCTCTGTCTTTCACCCTTCAGCTATCTGTCTGTCTTTCTCACTCATCACTCTCTCTTCCTGTCTCCCACTCTCTCTTACCCTCCTACTGTCTCTCTGCTGCTTTCTCCTTTGCCCTCCCTTTTCCCTTTGTTCCAGGGATCAAACAAGTCTCTCCCTTGCCCATACTCCATCACCTGGGAATGGGAATGCGCACACACACACACACACACACACACACACACACACACACTGACACCTCTCTCCTTCAGTTTGTAGCAATGCTCATGTTTCTGTTCAGGACTTTAGACTAGTTGCAGTCAAAGAACAAGCTAACCTTTCAACATACCTATTGCTTTGGATTAAAGAGGACAGAGGAAAGTTAAAGAGCAGAAACACAAAGCGCAAAGCAGAACAAGACACAGACAGAGCAGATTAAAACCGAAAATTTGTTTCCTCCGTATTGAACTGAATTAACCATGATAAAGATCAGAGTCAACTCAGACTGGTGCAAAAACCATTGCTCAGTGTTAAATCTTACACAAAGCTGTGTTGACAAGCAGTTTCTCCAACAACTTAAGACTCACAAATCTCCAAACATCTCAACAACAATACAGCTTTATTCTCAATTACGTGTAGGTACCTGAAAAAAATACTGTTTTTTTTCCTGTTTGACCTTCTTAAAAACAGTCTTATATAGGATGTGTTTTGGTATTAGAGAATTATTTTTGTAGGGATTTGATTTCCTAAAGCTGCAGTTCATAGCTTTCGGTGACTTTTGTTGCTGAAGTTAATATTCTGTTTCTGTTAATATCCTATAATTCCACTTCAGGACGAATTCAGCCCAGTCCCATCCAGGTTAGTGTTGGATCTGGTCCTGTCCAGCTGAGAAGTGAACAGGTGGTACATTTGACAGCAGGTTTGAGCTGACATCAAAGGATCCAGGGAGAGGAAATGCTACGAAGTGAGGAAGAGACAAGGGCAAAGACAGATCTGTAGACCAAAGAATTGTGAGGCTAAGTAAGAGACTGAAATGCCAGTTTGTCATGGACAAAGTTCGAAAGAGAGAAGGAAGTGGTAAATGGAGAGCTGTGTGATTGGAGAGGTTGGGGTTTAACAGGCGGGTGGGCGTGACAGAGGGTTGGGCGCTTGTCTCTACAGCAACAGCTTGTGTGCTTAACTCTGATGAATACAAATTATTCTGCAGTGATAAAAGTCCAGAGCAAAACTCTCAGTTACAAAATACACCCCTTTATCTGTATCTGTGTTGTTGTCTATCTCTCACTTTGTACAAGATTTATTCAAATCATTAACTCCGTTTGACCTCTTCAAAATGCCAGTCTTTTGATAAACTCATTTCTTCACATGAACTGTCACAGTTTTTCGGTTTTGACCATGTGTACATAGTTTCTCTTTCACACACACTATTATAGGCGCCTCTCTACAGATGATGTCAAGTGGACATTGTTTAGCAAGCGCTGGAACAGGAAAGAGAAGGGATGTCGTAGGAGGACACAATAGGAGAAAGAAGAGGAGGAGAATGTGAGCGGAGGTGGAGGACAGTTAGGAGTAAGAGAACAAGATTCAAGACTTGGAGAGGAAGCAATGTGGAAGCTGCAAGTGTGGATGTGGGGAGGACTGAGGTGAAAGGGTGGGGGAGAAGAGAGAAGACCAAATGATCCAGAGAACGAGAAAAAGAAAGAGAAGTGATGCTGGATTGAAATCTGTCACATTCAGAGGGGAAGCAGAAGGAGGACAACAAAACAAAGTGTAGTATAGAGGAGAGAGGAGGTAAGGACAAGAGCATAGAGGACACTGGGTAACACATGGGGGATGGAAGAGTGGGAGAAAGTCATATGGGAAGAGTATAGAGGAGAAACATAGGGGAAAATGTATGTCAAACATAGCCTGAGGAAAAGTGAAAAGTGATTAAATACAGACAGGGAAAGTGGAAGGACAAGCAGAAAACAAAACAGACAGAAAAGGTTTCCTATTGAATCCTTAAAAAAAGAGGTGTGTTTGGGTGAAGGTTATAGGATGATCACTCCTCCCCCTGACCTCTCCTTCCCTCACCTCTCTCTGCTTGTCTTGCTTGTTGTCTCTCTCTTTCTCTCTCTCTCTCTCTCTCTCTCTGTCTTGCTGTGTAATGTTAGACCAGTGGAAGGGAAAATCACCACAGTCAGCTCTTCTCGTGGCTTTCTCTGTTCTCGCTTTTCACATTGTGTCATGTTATTCATGCTCACAAAATGGAAAATGTTGCAGAACTTATGCACCCTAATTAAACACATTTTTCCTCGGTAGTTGCTGATTCTATTCATGCAATCTACTTTATTTCTGGAGCCATGATCAAAGTCACATTTTTTTCTGTCTTTTTTTCTTCTTCTTTTCTTCTTTTTTTGCTGCACTGCTGATCCATTCTCAATGGAGATTTGTGAAACATTTGCTTCTTTTTTTTTTTTCTCCTTTTCACATTTTTAACCCGGAAGGGTCTGACATCCAATTGTATGAGAGAGAAGAATTTTCTTTTTACAATAGATACATTTATATACACAAATCTGTATTACACTGCAGCTTTCAAGATTAATCCTGTGTGAAAGCTTTGCCGTTCTTCTGCAGGATTTATATGGCAGATGTGTGGGTGACCAGTGAATGTATGTATCTACTATATCCTCTTTTTGTTCACTTGCTTCATGCAGCTCTCTCAGCAGATCTATCATTAATGGTCATTGAATCCAATATGGCAGTGACAAAGGCCACTGTTCGTTGTCTAATGTGGAATCAAGTCACCCTCTAGCAGTGAGTGTGGCTCATCGTCGTCTGCTTACTCTGCCGTCCTTTGCCTCAAAGCACGAAATCCATTCTGCTGTCCATTTATATGCTGAAAATAAACTGTCACTCAGTTCATCAGCCAGTGAATGACTGCCTCTTCTGTTTCTGCGTGTCTGTTTGTGTGGTTGAGGTTTAAGAATTGTGTGAGCAGCCTTGGTGCCTTGTGGTACCACAAACACTCAAAACTGTGTGTGTGTGAAACTGTCAATTTATCTTGCCCAGCTCCATCCAAAAAGACAGACAGCCCATTGAGGCGTATGCTGCACAGAAAAATAGCAACTCCAACTGACAAACATACTTTAGTCAAACACAGCCAGCCACAGAGGGATGGGGTTATGCATTTAAATTAGAGAGATATTGTTAACTTATTCATACTTAGTGCACTTTTTTGTCTGTGTGAAATTGTTTTTGTTTTTTTATTTGTTTTAATAGTGCTTGATTCAAATGATCGATTAATGCTGCAGTGTGAGACAGACTCTCCCTGAGGGGTGACTGTGGCTGTGTTAGCGTGAATGAATCTGAATTGTGTTCAGATGCAAAGGCAGTGTTTTGTGCCCATAAATACTGTCATTCTGTCTGATTCTCATGTCACACTGAGGAGCAAAAAGTGTGTGTGTGTGTGTGTTGCGTCTGTTGCTCATGCCTAACCAAGAAAAAAATACTGAGATCTGCAGATCTATACAAAATAATGAATCCAGTGTTCGCAGCCAAAACAGTCTTGGCAAAACTATGAAAGGTTATTTAAAACATCAGCATTTCACTGCCAACAAGTAGATAATTGAGATGTTACAAGGATTTGACATTTATTTTTTTCTGAAATAGAAATATACAAAAGCAGCGTCTGGAATGTGTAAAAACAAGGATCATTAAATCTCAATGAATTTTCTTCACAAAATCGAAGAAAACATATCTTGCAGTGGTCAGGTTTACCCCTCTGACGAAGAAGCGTGGGAAAGTTTCAAGAGCACAGAGACGGTGAATTAAAGCAATATATCAAAGACCCATTCACAGGTTTATTATGCATGTGAGGTGGTCCAGTGCATATCGAGGAGGAGTGAGACACAACCCCAGGTTATCAGTGATCAATTTGCTTCCCAATTATCTCCAAAAAGAAAAGTCTAGTGTTGTTACATGGATTATATTCTGGCTGACAATATTGGGTCTCAAGCAGCTTTGTCTGTGGTTTCCATGGTGCACCCACCTGTGTCTGTCCTCGTGTGGGGCCCCATGTTATTGAAACTATATGGGACCACATAATCTGCTTCAATCCCATGCCCACTTAGTACCCAGGTGAAGCCTGGAACGGGTACTAAGTGGGCATGGACTTGAAGTGGACAAATACGGGTGGGTCCACCAACTATAACACTTATGGGTATGGGTATCTGCTACTTCACTAGCCTTTTATGATCTGTCGCCTTTAGTTATTCCATTTTATGTTAACTATGAAGCAGCATTATCATTGTTGTCTAAATGCAGTGTTCACTGTCTTTGGTACATGACAACACATCCTGAGAGAACATGCAGAGACTGTAGTGTTCTCTCTCTTTTCTTCTTGTAATCCTTATCTTTTCATCTTTCTCTACCTTCTGAGTGTCTCATTAACTTTTTTCTAACACATTTCCTTTTGCTTTTTTCTAACCTCCTTATCTTCCTTTTACCTCTCTCTCTCTGTCTCTGCTGTCTTTGTCTCTATCTCTGTCTCTTCCTCTCTGTTCCCCGCCTGGCCACACCAGCTGAGAAAAGCTGTGAACATGAAATAAATTATGAAGCATTTCTATTGCTGCTACACCTGTAGTGACTGCACTGCTGAGAATGATGAAAACAAAAGCAATGAATCAAGGCAACTCCACAAGTCAGCAGCAGTAGTTCTGCAGAAGTATTCTGTAGTCATTCTCTGAAGAGATGAGGGCAGTGCCACTAAAAATAAACCTTAATCCCTAATGCTTTTTGATAGGTTCAATGGTCTAATGTTGCGAGCCAGAATATACTGCGCTTACAGAACTTTGACTCTTTATAGCAAGGGCCGTCACAGTGACTGCTGTGGATGGCAATCCACTGTCACAACCACATATGACTTTGTATTCAGACAGAAACAGTGGCAACTGCACTGGTGATGTGGCTCTTTAAGAGCCGTGGTGAGTGGCTGATGCTGATGAGCTGCGTAATGTGTCGAGTCATTTCCTGTAACTCCAGTATTGTGTAATATATTAAGTAATTTTGCTGTTTTTATAAAGCATATACGTTTCTCTCCCACAGTCCAAAAACATGCCGATTTGAGGATTAGGTAAATTGGACACCAATACTAAATTGATGTGGGTGTGAGAGTGTGAATGATGCAGGGTTCATGCGGATGCTCAAAAAGTCTTAAAAGGCATTGAATTCATAAATCTAAAAAAAGGCCTTAATTATTATTAAAATGTCTTAAATACCTCTTTCAAAAGTCTTGAACATGTTGTAGGCTTTAATGATTTTTTGTAGGTGAAAATCTCAAAATAATTGGTAACAGTTATTGGGGGGAAAAAAAAAATCAAATGCCTCTTTGTGTCCTTGTGATGGACTGGCGAGCACCCCCGCAACCGTCATGTGGAGGATAAAGCGGTAGAAAATGGATAGATGGATGGATGGATGGATGTTGGCACTACATGCTTAAATGTGTGTGTTGACCAAGTATGTGTTCAGTGTGTGATTGATTTGTTTTATTTATCTTTTCTTTTCTATTTTTAACCACATATATAATGAGCTCTAACCCTAACCGGTGCACTAAATTTAGTTTTATACTCCATGACGAAAAAGCTATCTTGAAAAACGCACGCTCTTGTTGGTTTGTCCACTGGAGCTGCTGTAGAAACATGCCAGTGTACGATGTCAGACTTTGTCAAAGCACAAACCTTGCCTAAAGTAGGCTACATATGAAAGGCTTAGTCTAAAATAATATGTGTATTTTTGTTTTTGTTTGAAGGCAGTTGTAAACTTAGACAAACCTAATGATGGTTATTAACTTACAGATCCTCTTTTGTCTGAAGTGTTATTTTGGTTTTGAATGCATTTCCCTCCTGTATTACCTTTTTTTGGGGAGAACCTGGTTATGAATATTAAAATCATCAGAGGCTCACTGTGTTTGTGGAAGGTAAACACATCTGTCACAGCTGTTTACTTGGTAAACAAGTTGGACGGCTTACTGTTTGTTTGTAAACAACTGTGTCACTGCATGATATAAAAGGTCATTAAAAGAGCCTGTCTGATACTCTGTCTGAACTGTCTGCACCTCTCTGTGGTGTTTATTAACAAACACATTTCATTTACATATAAATTGTAGGTCTGTAGTTTTATCCAGTGTAACTCGCAGCGAAGCAAACTTATTTTCATCATCATTGTGAATATAAAGCTCCGTCGTTTGACCTTGTTGTTTCATAAAAAGGGATGGAGGGAAGATTAAGTAGAATATTATATTGGAAATTTAAAAGCTGTTGTTTATTCTCGTGGAGAAAAGATTAGATTTAGTGAGATGTAGATGGTTCAGGAATAAAGCAGAGAATTCAGGTTTTGAGAAATATTATTTAAATGTGTTAAGTTTTAACTTTGGCTTCAAATAAAATCATCTGATATTCGACAAATATCGAATTATCTACAAGATCTGTGTTCTTTTTCCCTTTGACTGATCGCTATTTCAATCACTTTGTGACTTTCTTTAAATAAACCAAGGCAACATATACACCACTATAGCTTTAAAAAACAAAATGTTTTTACACATGTCGACTGTTCGTCATTCATCATTACATCTGTGAAAATGATTGAAAAAGCCCTGTGTTTTTAATTTCAGTAAACTGGCAACTCCACAACAATTACCCCAACAAAAGACATTAAATGTTAAGTACAATGGTTATTGTAGACAATTTACTTAATTGTTGTGTATGATTCTTTTTTTCTGTACATTTGGAAACAAACCATATCAGTGAAACAGTATGCCCCCCTCATTTCTGATGAGGAAAACAAGTCTGGGTTTTAGGTCCATAAATATAAAAGCTCTTCTGTCTCACAGAAACCTAGAAGTAGGGAATGTAGTTTCTCACCCGAGGGCTCAGGCCAATTTAAAACATATTAGTGCTCCTGTCGTGTGGGGATCCAAACTGAGAAAATGTAGTTGCTCAGCCTGAGACACAGCCATGATAAAATTTCCTGGAACAAACAGGATTAGGAAGCATCCGTCAACCAGCAAAAATTCAGTTCGTTCTCCGCTGTTGTGGTTAGCCATGTGGTACAGACCGAACTTCTTGTTTAGTGTGTCCTCAACATTTAACCACTGTTATTCAAATACAGTCAGTTATAATCCACTTATGTAGATGCAAAGAAGTACTTCTGCGTGTCAATCCCTTGGGAAGAATCCACAATGGGAAACCCGACGGAAGCAGAAGAGTCTGTCAACACTGAACTGTTTACATGTTTGGGATTTTGACTGTGTGTACACACAAAATTGCAGCATAATTTATATGTGTGTGTGTGTGTGTGGCAGAGTGGCACTGATCCAGTGACCTGACAGCTCTTCCTGTGGGAGTGCGCACATCCCTGTCATTACTGCAGTACCCACCGCTGATCGACTGCTTTCAGCTCAGTTCAGGAGATGTCAGCCAGTCAGTCACACAGTTGATTTCAAGCCAAACTCAACACACTTGAGTGATGCTGACAGCACTGGCTGGCCATTGATAAATTATGAAGCTTCTTTCATTAACGCTATTTTACCCCGAGAGGTTATTGACCTACCTGTAGAGTCTGTTTCTCACTATTTCAGCACGGTGCAGTGGGGTGTTGCACATCTGAAAAATAGTCAATAAATCCTGTGCTTTGGCTAAAGCCAACCACTCCCACAATTCATCAGGAATAAAAAAGCCACACGTGCTTTCTGTATTGTTTCCCCCAGGCCAGTTGTAAACCATTTGGTAGTTTTTGTTCATATAATTTATTATTTCATGTAGTTTTCTGGCACATTTATATTAAAATAAAATAATTTCACAGGTGCATTACCTCCCACAGTTCGCACATAAAGGACCACAGTTGCCTTGCAGCAAAAAGACACAGGTTTTGTGACCCTATGTGTGTGTGTAGGTTTTCTTTAACTTCCTCCAGCAGTCCTAACGCATGCAGAGGTTAATTGACACTCTAAATTGTTTACCCTGGCACCAGCATAGTAGATGATGAATTAATGAACTTCATATACTGAGTTTTATTTATTGATTCAGTTAGTATTCATTTGTAATAGTTAGCTGACTTTTTTATTCTTGGGGTGGAGGACTAACAACAACAAAGAAATGTCATTTTATTTGTTCTTCTGTTTGGAGTTCATTCTTCTTTTTGATTGAATTGCGGCTGTAGATATTTCATAGACAGACAGCTTCTGAGTGTTTAAAGTCCTACATGTCTTTGAGTCATCTATACAGTATGTTTACATTTTAATTAGTGCATGAATGTTGTGGCCACATCCAGGGAACTAACACACCAATGTGGGTGTGTAGAGCATGTAATGAAACACAATTTCGAGTGCTCTGATTGTTAAATGATTCACCCCATATTACACACCCACTGTGCTGATTAAATGTAATGATGTTTTCATGTTGGGACAAAACCTGGGACCTAAATAGAGAAAAAAGAATAGCAGCTCCCATTTGACACAATAGGAATGCAGCAACTGTTTCAACTCATTTCCTAAATCGTTCCAATCAACAGTTTATGACACATTGTTAAGCACAGCAACTTCTCTCTCTCTTGCTCTCTCGCTCTCTCTCTCTCACACACACACACACACATACTGAACTGTTTCCTTGTAAAGGATTGTTCTGCTCAGCACCTTCACATCTGATTAATTGACTTGTCAGCATGGTATTTTTATCCTGCTCCCCAGTGTATGTGTGTGAGCCTGTATGCATGCGTGTGTGTGTGCACGTGTGTGTGTGTGTGTGTGTGTGTGCAGTCCTTCCCAGTGTCCTCTCTGTACTGGTGCTACTCTCTAGGTGTTGTGGCAATCCAACCTACAGGAGAGAGAGAGAATATTTGTATGTACATGAACCTTTGTGTGCCTGTACATTTGATGAGCAGGCCTAGAGGGAGGTTGTTTTTTTGCTGTGTGCAGGACTTTGATTGGCCAATGATTCGGTCTGTGTGTGTGTGTGTGTGTGCAAGACAGAGAGAGATTGTAGGTTAGTAAAAAAAACATGGTGTATGTTTGAGATGTGATTTATGGAGTACTAATGTGAAGCTGTGATACACTGTTGACTGGAGAGTATCTGTTTTTATGAATGAGAATGTTGAACCTGCAGAACAAAAGACTGAGGCAAAATTGCACAATTAAAAAACCTGAGAGTTGATGTAACTGGATAGATAGGTATAGTGTGGAAAAATAGGTTGTCAAAGCAGTTCTCTTATAATTGAAGTCACAATGTACCGCATTGCAAAATGTCTTCAATCAGTAATATTAAGCCAGAGAAAATCTATTTCTAGTATTGCTTTCATGCATAGTTTGTCTTCCACATCGATGGTCAAAGTCAGTTTACAAGACACAAGAAGTGCTGATTGGTTGATTCATCATATATAAATCCATGCTGCTTGTCCACATTGTTAAATATCATTAGTTACCAATATTCTGAAAGTACTACACCGACCAGGAATATACAACAGAACTATATTCACCAAATGTAAATATTATGAAGTAGAATTTTAGTTCACACTGCCCCAACATGTCACTTTTATTACATCTTACAAACATTATAGTGTTCTGTAGCATGGTAAAACAGGTTAAATATAACATTCTAACATGAACATGGGATTTGAAGAGCTGCCATTTACCAGGCAAGTAGATTCTTGCAAATATTCTACTGGGTTGCCTGATGGGCCAGATGTGTCTCAGTGCTGTGTCCAAAAACCAAGATCCTGCAGTCCAACTACAATATGTTTGTGCACAGTTTACCTCATGGCCCTGACTAAATAAATCAATGAATTAAACTCAACTGGCACTTGATTTTTCTCAGCAGTAGTGACAGCCATTTCTTGCTGTAGTGATTTTATTAATCACCAATATAACCAATTTAGTATTGTTTAATTTCCCTTGCAGCTGTAGCCTGTAGATTAATATTTCACACTGAAATACAAAATGTACTGTTTAACACAGATGCTTCTTTGCATTGCTGTTTTTTTTTCTCCTTATCCGCTTAAGGGATTATTGTTGTTGTTTGTTGTGCTATGACACAGCACAGCTCTCTACTCCCCAAAATACTGATGTTTGCACCCAACATCTACACATAATTGAAAAGTGATGTTCACGCAAACACACACATGCAACAATAAAGTACCTTTTTTTTTGTTATTGTTCATCTGATTTGTATTAATGTTTTTTTTTGTAAACCAATAAGTATGATTTAGAATCCATCTAGATGTCAAACTTCATGTACATGTTTCAGCTTGTGTTAGTGGAGTCATGAATGAGTACAAAGTCATGCAAGTAGATGCTGTTAACAATGTCACGGTGTGCAGAATCCAGAGAGAGATTTACTGTGGGGAAGTGTTCTGGTGTGGTGTTCCACTACTGTGACTTTTTACTGATGGGGTCTTTATATACATTCAGACACATACATCATTGTATTTAATGGGATTCTCACCAAGATGGGAAAAGACTGCAGACACAGTAAGCAACACTTTCCACCACACAGCACTTGCTGAGATCCTTGTTGTTGAACTATTAAAAACAATAAACATCTGGTTTTCTGTGGACCACATATTGCCACAGTGCATTGCAGCATTTGCTAATTAACCACGTTTATGTACACACACACGTGTGTGTGCACGCACACTCAGCTTTTTAATACAAACACTTTTGATTACACTCTGTTTCTCAGTGGACTGCATACACACTCAGAGGAATTAGCATACACACATACACCCACTAAATATAGACAGGCATTAAAGAGTTTGAAGACATTAAGAGAAACACATAAAGAGCATTAAAACTCCAATTCCCAACCTCCCACTGGGGCAATCCCAACTCTTTTCTTGTCTTTAGAACCAATCAGGATAGAGCTAAATGAGCCTCAGTCATCAGAGGACTGACTGATTGGTTTGGGGCTTTGAGAATGATATGAAGAACCTCTGAGAAACCCACTAATTTCAAGTAAAAAAAGACATGTTGAAGTAGAGTTTGTTTACATGCCCTGTGCCAGTTCTTCTAGTCATCATTCAGCAAGGCCTGGCTCATAGTGTTAGATATGTAGTTTAAATTCCAAACTGGTGAAATATAGCAGATCAGCTCACTCATCTTGTTTACATGCACAGTTTAATCGAGCTAAGGCCATAGTCCGACTAAGACAGAGTATACATGTGGAAGAGAAAATGGATTTATTGGCTGTGTATGTCTGACTACGCCTCAGTAGGTGGTGCTGTATCTCTCTATAAGCGAGTGCATATTGAATCAGTTTCCTGTTGACCTTGACGTCACAGAAAACCAAGCCAACAGCGAGATGGACGGTGAAATGGATTGTCTCGTCTCTTCATCAGTCCATCTATCTGACGCCATTTTTTTCTTTGTTCTTTCAAAGCAATATCACTGCAGTTTATTCGTCGTCTCCTTTGATTTGCGGGTCGAACACCCGGGGTGGACATTTTGGTGCATGTGCAGAACCAAGTCTGACTCTAGTCTGACTAAGTGTATACATGCAGGAGTAATCGGACTATGAATTTGATTATCCAGGTATGTTAGCCCGACTAAGACCAGCTTGATTTTAGTCATTAAGACCAAATTATCGCCTTAGTCCTACTGAAATCAGACTTAACAGGCATGTAAATGCACTGACTGATGCCTCAATCGAATTTAACTCCCTTTACAAAGTATGCCTTTGTTTGCTTCAGACTAACCAACAAAAAGTCCTTCTCCATGGATTTCCTGAACTTCATAAATTAAATCTTTGTCTCTGTGTCTGTCAGAGCTTCAGCTTCTCTGGCTTCCTGGTGTCTATCTGCTGCTTCAGGAGACTCCTGGGCCAAACAGGCCAATCTCCTTTGGCCTGGCAGCTTCCCTGCCGTTCACCAGCCACACCACAGAATCTTACATAACCATTTCATTGAGGTTTTCAATCAAAATGAATTGTCTATGGAATAAATGTTGCTACATTCAGTCATCTACTGTGCTATCACGTGCAAAACAGAACAAATAATCTTCCTCTAGTTGTGTGTGTATTGTGCTTTCTAGATAGGTTTAGTGCACTGGAGGGTTGACACAATTATTTTCAACCTCTGTATTTGATTTAAAATACTGTTCTAGGTTTACTGTGATTTAACTGTGAGAGTGAGTTGCTTGATTACTGTATGTGGACGGCAGATGAGATGAGTTAGAATGCTGTTTGGTCTCGGTGTGTTTTTAAAGAGAGGTTAAAGGGGCTGTCTCTTTGAGCTGTTAGTTTTAGCAGAATCAGTCTGTGGACTCCTGTCATATTAGCAGGGATGAGGTGTTAGCTGGCAAAGTTAGAAGAGATGTTTTCCCTCCCTGGACGCTCCTGGGAGGATAAACAGGCCATCCATAATTAACAGCCGCTCCGCCTGCATTCTGATCCACTCTGCTTTAAAAAGAACAACTGTCACCATCGGTTAAAGAGAGCGCGTGAGAGAGGGATAAGGAGATCATGCACACACATGCAGGTTTACACAGCTGTTCCTCTTAAGACATTGTATTGATTTCCATTTATTTGAGTAACCTACCCAAATCATATCCCTAAACTTAATAATAACCAGTTAATGCATAGCCCAAAAATGACCCTCACCTTAATTCAAATCTCAATCCTAAACTTAACCAGCTCTTCATATATTATGTTGTGTCTGTTTAGGACCAGGTTTTGACTACTGGTTCTGACAAGGTCAGTATTTATGGAAGAAAAGGTCCCAAAGAGGCAACAAATGAAGGCACACAGATGCACACATATTTAATGCAGCAAACACATTTTATCTCTGGCTCGGGAATGAAGAGTGACTGGTTTTATATTTAGTGAAAATGCATTCAGCAGTGAAAAAGGGAAACTTCCACTTTGTGCTTCTTCTAATACAGGAATACATTCATCTAGAGCTTTTATGGCATTAATATATTCACCTGTTGCACGTATCAAATTCCAAAAGTATGCTACTTTGTCGCATGCTGGAAAAAATTTAAATCTAGTGCAATATAACAATGGATTATGGACAGATAGAGAGGGAGCACAAAGCTGTGATTTAAAAATTTGCTTCCATTTTTGCAGCCTTGCTGAAGCAGATTTGTTTAGAAAAACACTTTATGTGCAGATAGCCATCGATAAATGTATTTGTCTGAGGAAAATAGAATAAAAAAAAATCATGTGTAGTAATCATAGTATTGAGTAATGCACAGAAACACAGACCACCTGACAACTGCTAGAAGCTAAGTGGAGGAGAGAGCTCTGTATGGACAGCTATCGATACTGACTATACTCACTGTGTGAATCACCTGTAGAAAACTAAACATTATCATAATGAGCCATGCAGGCAGGATGGGCTGGTGACAGGTACGGCAGTGAATCAAGCCATTCACTCCAGATTAAATGACTAGTTCATAACAATATTGCAAGGGCTTAAGACACAGTTTTTTTCGGTTTCTTTTGTGGGGAATTAGTTATATGTGAAATCTCATTTCCAGCCTATTCATAATAAATGGGTGTTGTTATGAGATGCATGCATCAGAAACCAGGACAGTTGTCACGGGGACGGTGAAATAACAGTTGATAATACTGAATGTTTCTGGCATAGAAAAGTAGTACTGTTCCTTTGTGTCCTCACTCCTACCTCCTCAGTGCCTCCCCCTTCTCTTCCCTTGTGTTTTCTCTTCCCTCTCTTCCTTCCTTTTGCCCCATCTCTCCATAATTTACCCCTCACACCCGTTCCCCCTTCCCATTCTCCCCTCTTCTGCAAATCTATATGCAATCATCTCACTGCAGCAGCCTAATTTCAATGTGGAACAAATGTTGTGACAGACTTAAGGTGGATATAAATCCTTATCTGCAGAGTAAGAACTGAATTTTCCTGCTCGAGTGACCTGCTGACGAACAGAGGAAGAGCAAGAGAGAGAGTGAGAGGTGAATGAAAGACAGAGGGAGGGCACAAGCTTCATCTGAATTAATCAAACCTTTTTGTTTGTGCATTAGCCGCCCTGGAACACGTAATTCCTCAATACCTTAATGGAGTGACATCCAAGTGTGGTTTGAACTTCAAGCACAGCACCATAAATTATCACCTTACGTGTAATTTGGCCCTTCAAAACAACAATACAGCTGTAGAAAATAATTTCACACAAAGCTGATTTAGAATTCCACACAGTATAGCTGTGTTTGGATATTATGTCACCCGGTGACCTCCCCATGCTGCACACAGGAAGTTACTTGGTTTTTGTAAGAGTCTGACATAAAACAATAAGGCACTGTACATATAGACAACATTCTAGAGAGCAGAGAAACCCAAAAATTCACACAATGAGTAAGCACTAGGCATCCTTTTTAATAGGAATAAATCTCTGACAGAACCAGATTTAAAGATGTGCAGCCATCTGCCTCGACCGGTTGGGGTGAAAGGAAAAATGGGGGACAGAGGAGTCTGTCTGATAGTATTGCTTGACAGACCCTGTTTTCAAATGAAGGACACAACACACATGTTATATTGTTTTTGTTTAGAATAATAACATCATCAACAACAAAAAACATATGTTTCATAAATAATTATATTGTCATTCTGCTAAAACAGGACAGTGAGGACACAATCCTGACATGTAAAAGAGCACAGTTGTTGAAAAGACTTAAAAAGGTTTGATTTTGAATTACACCAGTGCAGCATAAAGCCAAGACAGACAATAGACAGGAAGTTTAAGAGCATAATGAACAGACTCTTCTATTTAAGATACTAAACTCAATGCAGACTGATGTATTATTGTTTTTTGTTCTTAATATCAGTAAATTCTGGATCCTACATGTCCCATGATGCAACCTTTCAGCATCTGCTATTAAACCCTTTTACTCTCGACAGTAATTGCAAGCAAAGATGACCTTCATTTTTTTGTTTTACCAAATCACAGAGCTTATGAGTAGAATATGTGGAAGCTGTTAAATGTCAACTACTCAGTTTATCATTAAAAGGAAGGGGGCTTTAAGAAAGGAAAAATATGACTTCATGTAAAATAAATGTCGTAATATACTGTCAGTCCATACTTATTGTTGACTTTCAGATTGTACTATGTCTCAATATCAATGAAGGGATGGTGAGAGGTGTAGTGTAATATTTTGGTCTTATTTACAGCTCTCTCTTTGCTGGTCTTCCCATAGGGCTAATGAAAACCAGTTTCTGTCAAGAATATCTTGCACGGAAATGAGTCCCAGCAGCAAAGCTTGCTTTAATTGTTTGCTGCAGACAAAGGAGTTGTTTATCATACAGTTTGCAAACCTCCAAACCAAATTGTTTTTTTGAGGGGGGGGTTCATTCAGTCTGGATGATCCTGATTGCTGCTGTTATAGTAAAAATACATGAATGTTTAATAGTCTGCAATGCAGAGATAGTGTTTCTGATAGTCACGCTGAAATCTGTGTGTACATTTGTTTGCATTCGTCAGTGACAGACAGAGACAGAAAGATGGAGAATGAGTTGGAGGCCATTGGGGTATTTGTCATTAAAGACATGTATTTTATATAGTCACATTTTCATTGATTGTCTTATTTTACAATCATCCTCAAAGTCAGACTCATATTTCTCATAATCCCTGAGCTGCACAACAATCCTGTTTCATAAAAGGATTCTGATTCATATGGTGATTTATTCTGCCAACAGGGAAATTGATATGAACGCTGATAGTACTGCCAAGTCCTCCAAGAACATACTTAAAGAGGACAGGACTGACTTTTTAAGTGTAAATAAATCAATTAAACATACAGAGCCTGGAATAAAACACATCTTCTGAGGCTATGAGCCCATTTTCTAGTTCAGACTTGAAGATGTTGTTATTAAATGGAGCTCAATGAACATCATCAACTGCAATTTGCATTGTCAATTAAAGATGCATAGTAATTACATTTATACTCAACACTACTGTATGTGGTATATTATCATACCAGAATGGCAGCAGTTATAAAATGCATTTTTAGTGCATTGATGTTTCAATTGCATTATCACCCATTCATTTATCCTTCATGAACAGTTGTCTACTTGTCCAGCCGACAACTATTAGGACTCTCTTGGTCCTTGTAAGGAAAATGTAAGAGCGTCAACATGTTCACCAGCTGCTTATTGTATAATGTGGTGCTGAGCAGGTAGTGATGTGGGTTCATTTGAACTTTTTTTGCCATTGAACTGCAAGTGACACATTTACTTCAATCACAAATGCATAATTATATATCCATGCATCATCTATTCATTACTCTGTCTTATTAAAAAATGAATATTAATTTCAGAATACATTATTAGAGGCATGTAACTTTGTTTATTTATTTTTGTCATGTAAACAGATTATTTGATTGTAGTGATCTGAACAAGAAACATGACACAAAGAGCTATGCACACGATGCCAATGTATAGAAAAATGAAGACACACACGCAAACAGCAGAGACAATAATAATGAGAAGAAGTAAATCTATTTCTCATAGATTGATCATGTTTGTTGCTGGCTGGGTGCTGGTTACAATTATAGACTGTATATGAAATATGGTTTCAAAACAAACTCCTGTTTTAATGCCAAAAGATTCACAATTTGACCAACACTGTAACAGTTTTCTCAACTGGAAACCCACAACTGCAACCGGGCCCTTATTGGACAATAGCAGCTGTCCACTGGTGTCCACTCACTCATATGTGCCATGCTTTATTGACCATTTCTGTCTAAATGACTGACGTCATGTCCTTTTAAAGAAGACCTGAGACTAGCACAAAATAATGACGTCAAACAGACATCAAACAGTGGAGTCAACCCCTGGTGGCTAACTGCTTCTTCTGCCCTACTTCACTTTTCAAACTGAGAACTACATGATTTTTTTTATATGCAGTCAATGGGGAGATTAAATACCGCAGGTAACTAACTGAATGGATACAAGTGAAAAATAAGGCCATTGTGATTATGTACTGTGAGTGTGGAACAATGACAGGAAGTGAATGGACTTGCAACGACAGAAACATGTAAATGCGTTTTAAGTAATCACATCCCTAGAAACTCATGCTGTTGTCTTTATGTTTTACAAAACATACACTGTAGCTAATGGACTTGTGAGCCTGAACTGAATCAGATTTTTCACACTTTATCAGAGGAGACAGGGTCAAGGCCAGTACCTGGTTTGTGTTTGACACATGTTTTGAAACCAAATGTAACTAATCCGAGTGAGTTATTTGTGACAGGAGCATACAGTATACAGTATATTCCCTGTAGAAGTGTCATACTGCAATGCATGTTTGTTTGATATGTATCTACAGCTGCTCTCTTAGTGTGTGTGTGTGTGTGAGAGAGAGAGAGAGTACATCTTCCTACCAGCACAGAGTTTGTTTTTGTAAATGTATTCCAAACTCTGTGGCTGACTTTGTTATTGTGCTTTGTTTACCCTAAGGCACATATACACAAACACACACAGGTGACTGTTGCTTTCTGCCATGTTGCTCTCCCGAGGGCAGTCGCAGAGCAGTAATACACAGGACACAGACAGACACAGACACACACTCAATAACCCTCACTTCACCCGATATGTCACTGTGGAATTGAGTATTTTGTAGAAACATTTATAATAAATGTGAGTTTCAGGCAAACTTGGCTCAAATTGGTTTTAGCAAAGAGAGAGAAAACTTGTTCATTTAAAAAGTTGAATTCAATTTTGGTCATTTACTGTTGAGGCAAAAATTATTTTCTGTAAAGGTCCATGCTATGACCTACATGTAGCATCTTGTACCATTCAGAAAAAAAGACAGTAAAAGAGGAAAAGGCTCATAATTCAAGTACAACCAAACCAAATTCTTTAGTTTCTTATTTTTGTCATTTCATTTTCCTTCCCTTTGGTCATCATTTTTAATATCTTTGTCATTTGTTGCTGGAATCATTTTTATTTCGTCTTCTCATTTTTGTGTGAGTGAGACCATGACTAACAGGTTGCTGCTGTTCAGCGCTGCAGCCAATCCCTTTAGGTCCCTCTTTCTGCTGCTTGTTTAGCGACCTTGACAGCCTTTTTCTGTCCCTCTGAGTCTCACTACCCCCATTCCTCCTTTGCTCTCTTTCCCCACTCTGTCTCTGTCTCTCGTTCAGTTCCTCTCTGATCTTCTCTCTGTTCTTGCTTTTGTCCAGGTCTTTTCTCTTTGCTCCATGTTTATCAACACTGGCTGCTTTTTTTCCCATATTTTTAGGAGAAATCATCTCTCTGCTCCCTTTGTCCTCTTGTCTCGCTCCCCATTCCCGTCCTTCTGCTCAATAAATTGTCCTCCTCTTGAACCATTCTTCCTCATCCCTATTCCCAACCTCATTTGTGTTGTTGAGTTTTATCACAGTGTTTAACACAAACACTGTGTTTATTGGATTGTGACAGTTTTGGGTGAATGGTTGTTTTGTTAAGACCATTTTAGATTACAGTACTGTAACAATGGCAATGTACTGCAAGTTCTAACTTCATAATAACAATTGTAATGTATGTTTGTAGTTATAATGAGACATATTACAGTAATACCGTGTTATTTCTAAAGTAATATCCAGGTACCTTGGTAGCATCAGTGTTATATCTTCACTTGACAATTGCCATGAATCAAAATTGATAATTACCACAAAAAAAGGTTGAAATTCATCCTCCCTAATGTTCCACAGACATTTTCCAATGGTATTACAAATATATTACTTGATAACTGCTGTAGAACTAATGCATTACTATATTACTTCCCTGCTATTACCAGACTTTTACCATATTGTTATTATACTGTAATGTAAAATGTTTACATCATGGTACATTAAGTTTGACAGTGTTAGTTTAACGTTTTTATTATTATGATTATGGTTAAAGCAAATACTTAGTTGTATAAAACTAAATATCAAATGATATTAATAGATTTGCAAGTGTTGGTTTACTGTATCACATTTAATGGAAAACAGTTGTGTCTCAGGCCACTGCAGTGCATCATTTATTGTCTCAGTCAAGGTTACATGTGTTGCCTTTGTTTCATGAGAGTAGCGCACATCCTTTTAGCCCTTGCACCCGCAGCTATTTCCCACAGTGTTATGTGGTTGATTTTGTCACAACAGACATTATGAGAAAACACTGTATTAAGGCTGCTGTGACTGAGTTTTATTCCTAGTGAGTGTTATGACTCACACCAGGAAATCAACTGAAATAACTTCAAACATCCTCTAATGTATGATCAGCATGAGCCAGCCAACCCTTTAGCTCACCTCGTCCCATTTGTTGTTCTCCTCCCCAATGCCACCTACATCCCTTCTCTTACCCCTCTCCAACCTCCCCACATCCTATCCCTTCATATTTGTACCTCCTTTCTTCCCGCTTCCTCCCTCCCTTCTTTGTCCTCACTTCTCACTTACACCATCTTCCTCTCCCCTCTTCCTCTTGCTTGTCTCGTAATCCCTCCTCTCCACCCTAATTTAAACTCTTTGAAGCCTTCAATAAGGCCCCATAATAAGCTTCTCCCTCTCCGGGCAAGAAAAAGGAGCAGCCTCCCAGTTAAATTCTGCCACTGTGTGAGTGCTGGCATATTATTTGTGTGTTCTCTGCTTATTATCGTCTCTGCTTGTGAGCTTTCATGCCTGTGCTCGTGTGTAGCATGTTTGAGAGTGTTTACACTTGTGTGTGTGAGTAGTGTGAACCTAAACACCAAGCAGAGAGCTGTGAGGAAACAAAGGATGATATTGTGGAACAGAAAAATGAAACTTCACTGCAGATTAAACTGTATTAAGTTGGTTATTGATGTTGTTGATGTTAAATTTAACTGAACTGAAGTCAGAAAAATAAATATATTTTAATCTAATCAAAGACAGTGTCAAAATGTAATATATTAACTACTTTTTTTTTTTTTTTTTCATTATTCCAAAGTGGGTGACTCTAAATTCAGAATACTCGTGTCATTTATGTCATTCAAGGATCTCGAGGAGACAAAAAGGGATCAGCAATTGGACTAAACCCCCCTCCCACCTATCACCTTATTAGCCAAGACCAAGAAAACCCTGGAAAAAAAACTCATAAGGGAAACAAAAAAAAGGTCAGTATAAAATATGCATCCCTGAAAAATGTTGTGGAGAAAAACATCAACTCACAAGGACTTTCGAATGTTTTTGCTCTGTTCATCCTCCCTGTTTAATCAGTGTAGTTATCTCAGACCTACTAAAATGACTGCATCATGTAAAGGACATTTGTTTGCGTGTTACATTTTAATAAGATGTAAAAATGTTTACATTACGACTGAGCAAACAATGCAAATACAATTTATACAGCTGCTTATTAGCTGAAAACACCAAGAAGCACCCACAAAAGGTTTAGAAGTGGAATTTTTAACTGTTTTGGTAATACTTAAAAGTCCACACTGGGCAATAGAGGTCCCACACTGGAGCTTTAAATATCCCTAATAATTGCCAACCTACAACTCTCATGACTCTAAACTTAACTAATTCCTAACCCTCACTTAGCCCTTTGAACGTATGATGATCAGCAGAAGTGTCCTCATTACGATGGTTTTTAACGAATTTGCTCTGTACACCACACAGACATCCCTGAAAGACATAACACACACACACACACACACTCACACACACATGCAGGCTTAACAAAGTAAGCATGTGCACACATTCACTAACTCAGGCAGTGCACACTAACAAACACACACAACATGCTTTATCTTCATAATGATAAGCAGACTGCTTGGTGTATACACACTGGCACACATAGAAAAGAGTGAGCAGAGTTTCATCAGGTATGAATGACCTCTCTTCTAAAGTAAGAGACACAGGCAGAGACAGGAAGTAAATATCTCCACCCCTCTGTAGGTAGATATAGTTAAAAACAGAAAGATGGTGAGAAGCCAGTTTGTGGCAAACAAACAGTAACAAACGTTACATGCAAGAGTTAAACTTGCCCATTTCTTGTCTCAAAACGGAGATCGCTGAGTTCTCTCCAAACAAGAAGAGACAAACATTGTCAACCAGAG
Organism: Solea senegalensis; assembly: GCF_019176455.1. NCBI lineage: Eukaryota > Metazoa > Chordata > Actinopteri > Pleuronectiformes > Soleidae > Solea > Solea senegalensis. Next base: position 17,931,250 of record NC_058029.1, read on the forward strand.
CAGGGAGCCTGGAGGCTATGAGAGAGCTTTTAGTATGTTGTTGTGTCTGCATGTTGATGTCTTCAGGCAACTTTTTGAGTCAATGTGACAGGATTTTTGTTATGCATTACTGTGGACCACAACATCAGCTACAGTATCAGGCATGTGTCTTTACAATAAGTTAAAAGCAACTCTTAGAGAAAACTGACCCCAATGTAGCGGCTGTACGTCTGTGGTAAGATTTGAACAGTGAAGTGTTTGGACTCCTCTGAATTTGCACATCTGAAAGTTTGCTACAAGCATGAAGCACATACATTTGTACCTACATGAGAGAAATGCACTTTCCTGAGCAGCAGATGGTGGATGTCTGTATTTGTCATTGAAAAAAGGGGAAATCGGAATTAGCAACAGCCAGGAGACAGTTAATGCCTAAGTATCAATCTAGGGGTTATTGAGTCCAAGGAGACAAGAGGTGACAACTCATTGAGAGACGGAGATGTGATGGGCCTCAAAAGAAATCGTGGCACACAAGCAAGGGCAAGCTAATCACTGGGAGAGTAGACTGTAGTCCCAAAGTGAAAAATGCAAATACAGAAAGAGGCAGGCAGTTTGAAAGTTTGAATACTTGAGTATTATGACGACTATACAGCATACCGGCTTCAATATTGCAATTGTCTGTGATAAGCACTGCACGTTACAGAAATAACAATCCTTGAGTCAGCAAAACCTTAAGTAAAATGAAAATGTTTGTCACAGCCGTTCAGTGTTTCATCAGGAGCTTTGTTTTAAATGGAAATAATGAGTTTGGCAAGTGACTCACTCCAAGAATAAAACCAGAATTTATACTTCCTATTTTTTTCCTTCAGCTTTCCATAAGAAAGGAGATGAGAAATGGATTTGAATTGTTTTATAATTAGCACAAAAAATGTGGGAGAAGACAACAATTAAGCTCTTCTCCAGTGACGTTCACTGTCTCCAAGATGGAGATTCATACAGTGAATAATGGAAGTTGTTCAATAAAGGATCTCAGGCTGACTGTTTACTAGTTCCTGCTACAGTCTATGAGTGCGCTGTGAGGGTTAATGACGAGTGTGCATGCATTCATGGGGGGTGTATGAGTATTAGTGTATTAGTTAGTGTTTAAATGGCTTTTATAAACAGAGACAGTAAGAGGATGAGACTGTCTAAAGCAGCTAAAACTCAGATTATCTATTCTGTGATCCCGTTTTACAACACGTACACACTGGCTTCATCACAGCTACATTTTTATGAAAGTGTCAGGTTCTGTTATCCTGTGAGGTGGAGGCATATGTTCTCATCTCTTACTGTACAATCATCTCTTCAATATTGATAAAAAAATCACAACACAGGTTGTTGTTGTTTTTAACAGGAAAGTTAAACAAATACACTTGCAGATGAAGTGGATACTTTGCCCTGAAGCCTTTCATCATTGTGTACTTGATCAAACTTGCACAATACAACAAAATGAAACTAAACATACTCACTTTTCATGAACTACAACTCCTCATCCTGCCATAGCCTTGTCACAATGTCCATTCCTCTCTAATTATTTTCTCTAAAACTCAATGTTTTGCAGAGCCCAGATAATTCAAGCTCATCTTCTGTGACAGAATGACAGATTTTCTCAGTTTCATTTCTGCAGCAAAAACTAAGGGAACAATAGAACACATTAAATACAGGATTTATTGGACTAAAAGCTGATTCACTGAAAAGCTGATTTTGAACAAACTTCTCTCTAGCTGACATTAAGGCCACAAACAGCCCAACTAACCCTAACCCTAATATGTCTAGTCAGAAGGACTGTTTTATCAAGTTACTAATTACCACTGCTGTCATACAAGACAAGCACCACTTTTAATGTTAATTTTAGTTTTAAAAAGTGTCTTACACTAAGGATCAATATTTATCTTTTTTCAGCGACCTCAACAAGTTTTGTCCTTTCTTCCGTTTTATGCATTGTGACAATTGCAGCTCTTCATACACCACAATTCTCTCAGTATGTGTCAGCCCGTGCACCTGACTGCTGCTCTCCTCCTCACACCACTAAGTGATGGTATCCGTGTTTTGTTTGTTTGTATTTCCATTGTTGCACTTGTGTTTCAGGACATGAATGTGTAAGACACACTGACATGACATTGTGGTATCAAGTTGAAGTAAAACAATGTGCATCATTATATTCATAAATATGAAACTACATACAACTCTAAACGTGTTTTACAGACTGTGATAGTGTTGGGCTAAATGTGGAATGTTGCTGTAAAAAAATCAAACATTAAGTCTAAAAGATTTTGTACCATAATCAAACTACTCAATCTCAAGAACTGAAATGACAAGCACTGAGTGCGACAGCAGAAGAAAGCTGTTGTCAGAGAAAGAGGATGTGACTTTCTCAACAAATACTGAACTCATAACACCAGTAGAAAAGATTAGCATGCACATTTTGGGCCAGCACTAATTCAAATGTGCATGAATGCACACAAACATAAGCAGTCAGTTGGGTTTATACACAGACTGTCAACTCACATCCACACAGACTTGCAGAACAGAAAGAAAGAACCCCTGCCAAGTGCTGTCAAACAGCAGGCAGGCAAAGGAGTGTGCTGCAAAAAGACTGGATAAAACACAAGTATGGGCAAAGAGAGGTATAAAAGAAAAGACAGAGAGCTATATCCAGGAAACCGTAAAAAGGGAGAGATGTGAGGAATCGTGATGAAGAAAAAAATGATTCAGACAGAGAAGCCATAATTGAAGAATTAGGATTTAACACCTGGAGCAAATAAGAGCGAGACTAAATTAAACAAAGAACAATGTAAGAGTTGAAATGGTGAAATCAGCAAATATGTACAGTACAGCATATATTTTCAGAACAATTTATATGGACTACTATATACTGGTACTTTGGTTGAATACAAGAATCTGCTTCTTTGTTTACAGAAAGAAAAGAAGAAAAAATGTGATGACCTGTGTTATGACCATCATCACTGAAAACATGCTGACGTGTTCTCAGAGCAGCTCACTGTCCATCACAAAGTGTGAGCCATCTATTTCGCAGCAGAAAGCGTTGTGTAATGACACACACTTGGTGTTGACATCACGTGTACATAATTCAAAGATTACGTTTGTGTGATGATCTCACTTACATGACAACATGAAGCTTGTTTCAGAGCAGGACATTCAAAGAGAGGATGATATTAACTCTTCACCATATTCCACAGAGCTGCAGTCATTGTTAATGGTGAAAGTGGGGGACGGTAGTGGAGCATCAGTAGGAAGCAGTCAGAGACATAGATGTTGTGATAATTGTGGTCTACTCCTGGTGTGGGTGGAAATGAGATCCTGAAATAAATACTTCCTGGTTCTATTTTCAACTAAGGTCAGCGGTGGAGGAGTACAGCATGTGGAGAGGTGTGATGTTGGTTTGTTGGTTTGACCCACACCTGCTGCGTACCCTTCACTCAAGCACCAGAGGATGTGTGTGTGTGTGTGCGTGTGTATGTGTGTGTGTGGATTAATGACCTTGGCTGGGAGTACAATCATGCACAGCCCTGCCACACGTTCAAAAACACAAATACTCTAAATGCTCTCTAACACACCATTTGTTGAGCTGATCACACACACATGTGCACACACTCGCACATGCATGCTCACACACACCTTTCTACAGCAACATTATTTTCAATTAAGAGGACAAGAACAAGACATCGCACACAATGGAACTTTGTTAAATTTCATAGACATTTACAATATAACGTGCATGTGTTTGAGTGTAGGTGTGTGTGACATGTTTTCGTGACCTTCACACACACACGCACACACACACACACGCACACTATAGACTCAAGCAATGAAAGAGATGAGAGACTTACACACAAGCAGTCTGATGACTCAATGCTACACAGTACAGCCTCTATACTGTGTGTGTCTTCTTGTATTTGTAGCTTTGCGAGGACCAAAAAAACATATAAACCATAGGGAGTGAGGACATTTTGGAAAAGTGAGGACATTTTGGCTGGTCCTCACATCTTTAAAGGGCTTTTTCAAGGTTAAGACTTGGTTTTAGGGTTAGAATTGGGTTTCGGTAAGGCTTGGGGTAAAGGTCTAGGGAATGCATTATGTCTACAGGGGTCCACACTTTGAATGCTGCACAAACGTGTGTGTGTGTGTGTGTGTGTGTGTGTGTGTGTGTGTTTGGCTGTAAGGGACCTGTTTTCCCCTGCAGGCTGGTTTGAATCGATAGCACTGGAAAGTGCTGAAATAGCAGCCTGACACACACTCAAACTTACACACACACACACACACACACACACACACACACACACAGTGCGAGAGAGGGAGAGAGAGAGAGAGAGAAGGGTGACTCACTGGTTCTGAAAACATGAACAAGAATGCTGACTTCTGAAACAATGCAAATAGAAGAAGGCAGCGTAGAGAAAGCAAAGAAAGGAGAAGATCACACTTCTGACTCTACACTAATTTCTGCAAATATGCGCAAAGCAGTGAGATTCAGTACTGCTGTACTAAAAATGCTCAATGTGTGTGTGTGTGTGTCCATTTGTTTATACTTGAGGGAGGTGTGCGTGGTGGGAAAATACCCCCATAAATACTTTCCATCTGTTCCCCTTTTCTTCTCTCCGTCTTCTTTATTTACTCTCTTAATGACTATGTTAATTATGACCCAAACTGTGAAAATGCAAGATATGTTATTACAGAGGAATGGTATTCTACCAGGTCCAATTGGAGGACAGAATTGTATTTAGTGCAATAGATGTAACTTGTGATATTTGTCTCCGAGGCAGTAGCAAGATTAGGATGGGGGGGTTAACCACAAACAGCCGTTGGGGTTGTTGTGTCTGCTGCAGAGAAATGAGCTCTGCATGATGTAACCTTGAACTCTGGGCATTCTGTTGATGCTCAAATTAAGCCAAACTATTAATCTGATGGAATAGGCATTGCAGTCATGTTCCTCTCACTGAACATGACTGCATTACATTCAGCTCCTTAAGTTTCAGAGTAGTGTTGTTGTAAACAGAGGTTCACACCGTCACTTTATTTGTGCTGTCTATATACTTCTGTCAATTCAGAATGTCTTGTGGAAAACAACCTTGCTTGTGGCTGAACTTGCCATTGATTCATTGTTTAATATACAGTTACACTTTGCCATTTTGCTGCAGTATTTAATGTCTATATTAGTATTTAGTGTGAGGCCCACTGTTCACACTGACAGACTTTTAGGAGAATTGCTTAAGTCCATGAAAGCTCAGCCAACATCTGTTTCCAGAGATAAAGTGGCAAACATATTCTTAAAAAACATAGACTTAAGAGGGCATAGATTTTATTAGGTGGTAGCTATGTTTTCAGCGTGAGCAAGCCTCCCTTTCTCAGGCTGGTTCTGTGCCATTTTTCCACTATATGGTCCCGCCACACCATGGCACGGCTCGGCACGGCTCGGCACGGCTCAACTCTACACGGTTTGGTTGGTTTTCCATTACAATGTAGTACCTCCCCAACGTGGGTGGGGTCATCAGTGCACAGCTGCATGAAACTGCAGTGACTTCTTATTGTACGTGACACACAAACTGGTGACTAAAGTGATTAGTTCAGCACTTCTTGCATGCCCAGACCACAGAGCGTCTGACACAGTCACAAAAATGAAATGCAGCAGAAGGTGTTGTGATGTGAAGTTTTCAGGATTGTTAAGTCTTTTTAACTGAATTGTTTTGTTTGATTCTTGTGTCGTCTTGCTCATGCCTCTTCCAGTGATGACACTCATAGTATCAGCTCTGCTTGCTTGGAACCTTGCCAGAGCAGGTACTAAATAAAGTACCAGGTACTGTCACTAATGAAAAAGCAAAAAAAAAAAAGCGCCGCGCCATGCCATGCCGAGGCAAGCCGTGGCTTGGCATGCTGGGACCATGCACATCAGTGCTGTGACTGTGTGTCCGTACCTCATACAGCCATGTTAGGAAAAAAAACTGTCCCTTTAATGCTAGCTTCTTTGAAAACTCATTATATTCACTTACATTACTGACCTTCAAAATGTGTGATGAGCTTAATGTTGACCAAATGTTTTAGCTGCTGTGTTCCGTGTGGGATTTTCCTTGGTACACCTTGAAAATTGCAAATTTGTTGTCCTTCCTTAAGAGACCTAATAAAAGTGCCAGACCACTGAAGCCACGTTAGCTCGGCAAAGAGAAAACTGTCTTCATCTTATCATCTTTTCTAATCAGCCTTTGTGGAGCCAAACAAGGTATTCAGAATAAAGACCAAATCATCAGCGCAATCTTTGTATTTATTGTATTTATTTCTTTTCCTGCTTTTAGATTATTACAGCACAGGAGTTATTCAACAGGCCAGAGTTAAACTGCTGCAGCAACAAGAGTCCCAGTCAACTGTGTCTGTGTGATTCTGTGTGTGTGGGAAGATGGATATGTGTGCGGGTGTGTGTGTGTGTGCGCGTGTGTGTGTGTGTGTGTGTAAGCGGTTGGTGCTATTAAACATTCACTGGCTCACTCAGCTGCTGCTGCTGCTGTTAGGCTCACAATCTGGGTCAAGTCTTCCTCTCCCTTCCTCCTGAGCTACCTCTCTCCCTCTATCATCATCTCCTCCTCCTCCTCCTCTCTCCTTTCCTCTCTTTCTAGTCAACTCATTTGCCCTCCTTCATTTCCTTTTCTTTGTAATTTTTCTACCCCTCACTTTCTTTCTCTTTCCCCTGTTCCTCTATCTTTCCCCCCTCTTTGTTTCTCTCTCTCTCTGAGGAATGTGGATGTTTGCTTAGCTACAGAGCTCAGAGGCAGACCCATGCTCTCATCCAGTGTCCAAGTCAAATAAAGATGCCATAAATTTTTGAGAGACACAATGAATAATTTCTGTTATTTTCTCCAAGTGTGTGTGTCTCCATGTTCATGTGTCTGTGTGTGTGTTTAAATCTGCTTTACAAGTTTCAGTTGCATGTTGCTAAATACTACATATGTGACTCTAACATGGAGAAGAGGTAGAGCATGAGTAGCATTGAAAATACTAATTGCTATTGTTTAACTAAACCATGAATACAGTTAAGTGTTAAGAGAAATTAAAACACGTGCTGCTCTCCATTTTCAGTTGCACAGTGCAGCATCAAGTGTTAGTGGAATAATTAATCTGCTCTGCACATACTGTACAGAGTCTTCTCAATTTGGCAACTCAGAGACTCTTGATGTGTTTTGTGTTGTATATACAGTAGTTCTCCAAATGAGTGATGGAACCAAAACAATAAATAATACCTACACATATTTTTTTTGTCACTGTAAGCATTAGTAGCACTGCTGCTGACGCTTCATTTCTGCTGCCTGCTGTGCACCACAGAAGTATCAAATTAGGAGCCACAAATAACTCAGGAAACATGTCTGCATGTGTGTTCATGGTGGCTTTTCTGTCTTTTATTTTATTTTTTTTATCTTTTATTGAATTTGCTGTACCATCCAGGGTGTACCCCTGCCATTTTTCCTATGTCAGCTGAGACTGCCTATTTTTCTAACAATGTGATGGAATGGTGAATTGTCCACAGTGTACTCCTAGAATGTGAACTATCCATGTATCCATGTGAGCTTCTAACACCTTTAGTCAAACAGTGAAGAACACACCCATTCAAACACACCTTTTCACATTTGTGGTGTCCATACATTCACACATATGGTATATCTTGTTGCAGTGCCTCACATCTTGTCAGCAGCCATCACTAGTGACAGATTGACTAGAAATCAGTTCTACAGCTCTACTATGGTTATGGTGAGACATAGTGCAAACAGGTCTGACATCAGTTTAAGGGTAGGTTAGTTTCTTCAGTACAACAATGCAGACTCTTCTGTAAATATATATATTTTTTTCTGTGAATATTGTCATTTCTGTCAGCTATCACTAGAATAAATGTGTGAATATACCAGTGCAGTATGTTAGCTGTCTGTAAAAAAGTGCTCCTGTTAAATGTCTGTGAAAAAGACAGAGAGAAAGAATAAAAGAAACAAAGAAAGCAATGATTTGAATTGTAGCCACCACTTGTCATCTTGTTATTGTAGCAATCAATATTTTGTCTTTATACGTTTATGCGTATTTGCACTCTGCATATTAAGTACTCTGGACTACCAGACACATTCATTTTTACATTTAACTATTCATACAATGATAAATTATTAGTTGAGAAGCTGATTACTGATTATATTGAGAAATGTGTGTTTATCTCCAAGCTCAATATCTCATCTCTTCTTACCACACCTCCACCTACCAGAGTTGTGAACAGCACTTGTCTCCAGCCTGGTGATGTTTCTGATGACAGCTGCCATCTCTACAAATAGCCTGGGTTATGGTGAGAACATTCACAGCTTTGTCCTACGCTTCTTCACTCAAAATCATGCTCACCTTGAGTGAGAGTAGACAATGTGTCTATTCACTATGTCACAGTTTGATATTTAGCAGCAGATGATGAATGATCATGTGTCCAGTACAAGATGCAAGTGCTGGTAATTTACTCATGTCCATGCGAGGGATCATAACAAGCTGGTTCAAAACCACCTTCTTGAAAATGGGAGAGGATTGTGATGAGTACACTTTATTAGGTACACCCACAGAGTCCCTGTTGACACTGTTTGTAGTTTAGTTTATGTTGAGGGGTAGCCCCTTGGTAGCTGTCTGCTGCGCCCGAACCATCCATCTGTAGGGTGGACATGCACCACTGGCCCTCATCCATCCTCCAAACTCTCATGCAGTGGCTCCAGGCGCCTCACCCCGGTAGACCACTTCAGCAGGCAGGCTAAACCATGTGAGGGGACAAGGACAAGGATAGTTCGTAATACAGCCCAAGGACCTCCATGCAGACGTCCCAGCTTGCTGGGCCATGGTAGTCGAAACTTGAGCCTAAAGTGTGGGGCCTATGCGCAGGGCTAAAGGTAACATCCACGCTCATGGCTAACTGCTCAAGTTATCAAAGGGCACGCAGCCAGAGTGGACTACCCCATTAATCTTCAGTGAAGAATAGCCAAGAAGTGATGGTGTAGTACTGGACTACTTTACACTTAGATGTATAAAATCCTTAAGCTTCAACTAAAATTGCTTTTTTGAAGTGCAAAATGTTTCTAGTGGCCTATCCCAGACAAAGCTGTGGTCATCTTTATTAGCTATGACATCATTACCTCTCATTATTAAACATACTGGTCCTGTGTCACCTGTGTGTAGGAACTGGTCGAGTTGTAAAGTCAAGTTTTTTTTAATTTCAGGAAGTTTCACTTACATTTCACTAATCATGGATCTTATAAAAGATTCTTAAAAGAGATTTAAAAGTCTCACTGAGTATGAAGCCATAATACTGATCATTTTCACATTAGTTTTCTCTTTTGAAGTGTTATCAGTTTAATTCTCATCTACTCCTCTCTGAAGAATGTACAGCATCAACAAGTTGTAGCTGATGATTAAGTAAAATGCTAATTATGCAGTGAGAGTTCTGTAGTAGAGAAGAAGAACAGAGGAGTCATGGAAGAGGAAGGAGGTGAAAGTTAAAGTGCAAGAAGAGAGGACAGAGGACAGGTGAAGAGACGGGTTTCTGTGAGACTATCAAACCAGATCAAAATTAAAGTCAGCGTGATGTTAAGTATAAAGGTTAATGTCACACTTGTGACACCTAAACTGTTGAACTACTTCCTGCAATTACACCTGTTTGGAAAGTAATATTGGAAAGTAACCTTGGCTGTTTTCATTTTGCACCTTCAGCAATTTGCTCATCCCCTATTATGATTAAGTCATTCACACACACACACACACACACACACACACAGAGAGCGTGTTAATTTGACTTGCCAGGAAGGAAATAGTGTGATGCGCTTGAGTAGGTCCCTGGACATGAATCTAAAGACAGTAGGGAGCGTGCAGAGCAATCAAGTGATAAAGCTTATTATCTGAGAGGAGCTATATTCTAAGACTTATTATCTACCAGGAGTTAAATGACTTGCAGGTCCTTAAAGGCCTGATGGCCTGGTTTGACTTGGCACGAGAAAGAAAGAGGAGGTATTTGGCGGAAAATGGGGTGGATGAGAGGAAGAAACAGGCGATGGAGATCAAAGAAAGATAAGAGAGAATAAAGGGGGAGAAGGGAAAGGGGGTAAAACTGTGAAGGAGAAGATGGAAGAGAGAGAGGAGAAGATGCTTCATGTGTATGGGTAGTAACTTAAGTCTTATCTGCAACTACTGTGAATCCAGTTTTCTGGTTAGGGTCGGGTAGATATACTGTACTTCATACTATTGCATTGTGTATTTGTTGAGACAGTTCAGATAGTTTACTACTATAGCTACTGTAGATAGCTTACTGCCGTGGACACCACTAGTGTTGGCATAGCAACAATAGTTTTGGATCGTCTGTGTTTACCAGGAGCTGACGGCAAGGTTCAGCAGAGGTTTGACAGTACACTGTGTAATATGATGTAATAGGTCAGCAGTGTCAAACTCAATCACAGAGGGGGCCAAATTGAGGGCTAGACTGGATCAAATAACGTGAATCTCAGAACAAAGCAAGATTATAGATTGTCATGTGGTGTTAAGCACTGCAGTCAGAAATACAGCTTCTGCTATGAAAGTTCCATTCACACCGAAAGTTGTTAGTTTGAGATAAGTTCAAATGTTGCCTTATCGGGTCACCTTTATTTCAAAGTCAGTGCAGGATGAAGGTTAGTTGGTCAGTTTCCCATACTGTCCGTAATGTCTGCAATGTCATGGGTAGCATCAGTGCACCTTTAGCTCTGTACTTGAACACCCTAGTTCCCAATGTGACCTTTTGCAAGTACACATTCTCTTCATCATCATTCGATCTACTGTTGTCATTAAGATAAAATTAAATGCTAATAGTTAGAATCTCACTGTTTAATTCTCACTTTTTAATTCCTATTTGTTTATGTTGGTGGTCAATTAAAATGTGACCTGCTAACTGCTGGATAGATCATTCAGTGAAGGTGATGTTTCAAGGTCGTGGAAATCTAAATTGAGAACGTTAGGCTTCTATTGTGTAAGTGCTATTATTTTGGATTTAGCAATTTTGGATAACATTAGTGCCGTTTTTATGTCACAAACAGACTTTCAGTTCAACCTTTTGTCTCAGTTAAAGGTACAGACAAATAAGATATGAAGTCAGCTGCTTAAAGCAGTCAGAGGCTTTACATAACCACTGCTAAATAACTGTCCAAAAATGGAGTGAGCAAACTGCTGTATTTAGCATCCAGGCAGCCCATTACTGGTAGATAGCTCCCAGCCTAAGTAGTGCTAATGAGCACACTGTGCTCCACTATTAACCCAGTCCCTCTTTAAACATACAATATTGACAAAGCTCATGCAAAGAATGGGCTGTTAAGTCCAGAGTGAGTTCTCTGTAAATTTACTCAGCACTCATCTAACTTAAGAGTAAACTTACTGTTTTATTTTTGCATTTGCATGATTTTTAAAGGCTACTTAAACAGAGGAGGGATTTTATGGACATGTGAGTTTCGCCGATTAAAATATCAACATTATTCACCACTCTAGTTCAGCAGCCCGACTTGTTTTTCACATGAGAAGACACAAATCTACAACAGACAACACTGGTTCATTTAGATTATTCTTTATTATGAAGTGCCACAAAATGCTTTGTGTTCATTGTGCTTACATTGTTTGAATACTGGCTCAAAAAACCCAGGAGATTGTCTCTCTGCAACAGAGATACCAACCTCCTGAGGTAAGGTGTGTCAGATAATCGCTATACAGCAGTAAAAATGTATCAATCCAAAGGATTCTTTACAAACCCTCTTGCAATAAATGATTATTTAGGTTATCATCATTCTTTAACTTGGAAATACAAAAAAAGAAGAGAGGTCAAGCTAGTACAAGGTTTTAAGTCTTCTCTACCTGAATTCTAGTTAGTTTCATTGTGCTACTTTCTTTAAGGTGGAAATGACTAAAATGGAAGTGCTTAGAGATCAGATCTGGAGCTCACCCAGAGACAGACACACACAAAGGGATGCACAAACTCTTTAACACCGAATACCTTTAAGATGTTTCAACCGCAGTGCAAATATGCAGAGTCTTAATACACAATGAGACAATCCGTGGAACGTAAACAACTGCAGACGTGGCAGCCAGAAATACTGTTTGTATCCGTCACTCTTGTCGTTACTCGACTGGACATTTAAGAGTCAGGGATTTGAATAATAGCATTTTAGTATGTATATGTCTTCAGGAATCAGTGTTTGCAAGATGTGTTTAAAGATATGAAGCTAAGGCTTCTGTTTTCTTTGCATAATACGTCATTTTAGTATTCATATGTATTTGAGGAGACCCTGTGTTCAAGCACAGAATTCACTTTGTAATACTTTGTATCTGTTGCCGTTCTAATTTATTTATTGTGGCCAAAGATGAAAAGTCATGCATAAAAAGACAAAAAAAAAAAATTAATAAAATGGCTGTTTACAAGTCGGGGCTTTATGACTAATCTTCTGATACAATTCAAGTAATTGCGGCTCAAATGCAGTTCACACATCAGTGAGAGAGAAGACCAGAGGGCTGTACTACAACAGCTTAGGTTTTATTCTTCAGGCTCCATGTTTGTTCTAATAAAACTCTAATTGACTCTATTTCCAAACAGATTGTGTGTAAAGGAATTTAGAAATATTTCAAATCAAATTAATTTTGAATAAACATTATAGACTTTAGAATGAATGAGAAAGGCTTAAAAAAAAGCATTGTTTTGTAGGTAAAGTAGCAGATGTTGACATGATGTGATGCCACAGTACAAATACATGTTGCTGACAGTTTTGTTGGCTCCTCCAGAGAGAACAAGTAGATCCATTCATGTTAACGAGCATCAGGTATAGTTAGTGCAGAGGGATGAGTATATGTTTTATCGTGTCTGTGTGCTTTTACATACAGACAATCTGAGAGTGAGAGGGAGAAGTGCTGTCCGATCAGCTCAGGTGGTTGATTAACATTTTTTCTGGCACCTAAATCCACTGGATCTCACAAGAATCAATTGAGACCACGTCTAAAGAGGTTAATTCGTAGAAACCTTAAACCCTGAAGCGTAAATTGTCAAGATAATCTAGCCAGATTAAAAGAGAGCCGCCTGTGACTCAGACGACTTTGGCTTTAGACTCAACACCTTGCTAAACCACTAATCTCAGTTTGTAGTACAGACCCCTGCAGTTCGATGACTCACATACACATTTCTCCAGTCACAACAGAAAAACTGCCTCCTTGTCATCAACTTCTGAGCTACAATTTTTTTTGTAAAAGATCACCCAATTAGCAACACAACACTAATTACAATGTGATATAATTTGATGTTGAGCACCACAGCTTCACTCCTCCTGTAATATTAGATAGTGGGTCTATATAACAGGGTGAACGCTCTGTCTTTATCACCCTAAGTAGTACTGAGTATCAGTCAGCTCCAGCTGTAACTGAGTGACTCATGCGTGAGGAAGCACTGCATTTATAAAAACATCTTTCTCAAAGATTCACATCTGAATATGTAACCCATTTATTATCAATCATTCAGTGGAGGCTTGGCTGCAGACACAGATGTCCATGTAACCCCCGATGATCTCATCAGCAGACACTGTGCTCTAACATGTGCAAGCATGCACAACATGCACTTGTGCATACGTGTGAACGTGTCTATGCAAAGCTACAGTGGAGACCTACAGCACAGCACAACACGTGAAGGTAAACAACTGGACTGTGTTTTTGTGCACATCTGTGTGTCTTCAGTCTGTTTCTCAGGAAGCTCCATGAATCTGTAGAAAATGTTTCTGAGCTGCAGAGAACTGGGTTCAGCAACACTGGTTTTGAAACCAGTAAAACCATCTATGGGTTTGTGATGATTGGGCTAGCCTGTCTATAGGTATATGTCACTCATGGGGTTAGCATATGGTTGGCCTAGTAGGGACGCATGAGGCCTACTGCAGAATAATTGGGACTCATATTTATCGTCATATTTATCTACAGTGTGGGGCTGTAATATTTAAGCTGCAGTCCGACCATTCAGCTTAAGTGCATGCTTTTCTCAGTGGTTGAAGAATGCACTCTGTTGCTGCATGGTTTGAGAGTGCACTGGAGGGGAAGTTGAATAATGCATTGAATTTAAAGTTGACCTCAGTCCAACTTGAACAAAGCAACAAACCTTGACTCTGTTTTCTGTTAGAAATATACAAGGGTTTGCTAAATAGCATGCATCAGTTTGAGTCAGTGCACATCTCACTGAACAGTTGTCTTGTCTGATATAGTAACATCGTTTCAATGTTTATTTTGCCTCGTTTCCACAAAGTGGTACAGGTTTATTCAGTTGATAACGCAATTATCTTGTGTTTCCATTGTTAAATGTTGAGAAGGGTACCACAATAAAAACTGTTGACTGGTCAACAGAGAATAATCACTTGTTTTTTCCTGTGCAGCCTTCTCTCAAACATAGCTCGTCCACATGCCAAGAAGAAACAACATGGAGTGTTGGATTTCCTCCACTGTTGCTCTTTGTTTACTGTGTCACATTCTCCTCCTTTGTGGAATTTAGCTACGCTGCGTCAAACTCATATGATGTTGTGCTGTTTACATATCTGATGCCTATTATGCAAAGAGTGTAACATATGTTTCCAGCGTACACACCCGCAACTGTGGTGAGCTGCACTGAACTGTACACCTTGGGGGAAACGAGGCTTTTAATTTATAAAGAGGAAAACTATTAACCTGTTATTTTATTTGGCTCTATGTATTAAAATATGTACTCAGAGTAGCATGTGCCATTTTAACATCCCAGAACTAAAAAAAACCAACACACTGTACTTTCATGAATGTTCCAGTCTCAATAAAGTATTGTGAGGCCTGACACAAAGTTAGGCCTCTCCTGCTTCTTGAATGCTAGAGTTCACTTTGTGCAGATTTGAAAAAAAAACGTATCCCACAATAGGCCTCAAATCTAGCAGGCAGCTGATCCCAGCCTCTCTAGCCTACATCCTACGTTAGTTCTACTCACTAAGAGGCAGGCAGTGCATAACAAGAGAGGAAAGACAGGACTTTTCTTTTTGTTACTCTAACACTACATTGGCATGTTCCCTGATGTTTGTAATATTAGTATTTTTCTGTTTATGACTATAGGTGAAGTAAAACATACCTGATTTTTAAACTGCTATACAGTAGTAGGTAATACTTCATAACTCCATCATAAAATACCATGCATTAGGTGATTATTGCTTTTAAAGAGTCCTACGGAGGCTCAAAGAGAAAAAATATTGCCCTCAGGTTCTATCTATTGGATTTTGGCAAAAAAAAAAAAAAATCATAAGCTTTTTATGATGTTGGCATAGATTTCATTTTTTTTTTGCATGCAATAACGTTAATAAGAAAAAGGTAAACAACATAACAAGAGAAAAATAGTACTCAAAAAAGTGTCATATGCTTTGGCCTGTAGTGATAAAAAGAGGTTGGCGAATCAAACATATATCTAGACACACAGAAATTAAAGTGCAACAAATAAATAATGGTATAAAAAACGTATAAACTCACAATGAACCAAAGACAAAATGCTGAAATAAATAAATAAATACATTTTTACCTTAATAGTGGAAAGAATATGGTCACTTGGTGCAGCAGAACATTATTAGTATCATTATTATTACTATTATTATTATTACTATTATTCCCCCCAAAAAAAAACGAACAAAAAAAACACAACAAAAAAACCACTGTGTTTCAGTGTTGGGAGGAAACCTGGAGCGATGAGCTTACTATTGTCTTTGTCGTCATCCTCATCATCATCATCATCATCATCACATACAGAGTCAGACTGTGTCTCTGTGCCAGAAGGAAGCTGTGTTTGTTTCATTGTCTCTATCTAGAACAGACAGAGGAAGAGGAGGTGAAGAGATTTTTGAGGAAGTGCATGCGTAGATCAGGTAAATCCTTAAGTGGGCAAAATCTCAAGGAAAAAAATTGTGCTATCTTCATCATCTTCATCGTCGTGAATAGGCTCCAAGGAATAGCGAGGTTGTCGGGAGTGAGAGAGGGCGCAGGGGGGGAGGAAAAGCGAGGTCACATTCTGACCAAAAATAGATTGTTTGTGTCTGCAGTTGAGTCTTTTAAGGATATTGGTAATTTATATCTGCAGTTTTGTCTGTGTTTTTATGTATGCAGGGGGTCATGCATCTAAGGGGCTGAGAGGAGAGAAGGGCCCTTTGAAGCAGGCGGACTCGTAGTGCTTGTTCAGGTAACTCTTGAGTGCGAAGGTCTTGTCGCAGCGTTTACACTTGAAGTGTTTGAAGGCCGAGTGGGTCTGCATGTGAGCGCGCAGGTTCGAGCGATCCGCGAAGGCCTTCCCACAGTGGGCACACCCAAACGGCTTCTCCCCCGTGTGTGAGCGCATGTGGCCCTGCAAAAGCCACGGCCGGCTGAACGCTTTCCCACACACGTCACACTTGTGCTTGAGGTCGTGCGTGAGCAGATGCATGGCCATGGCGGGCATGGAAACGTACACCTTCCCACACGTGGGACATTTCTTTGCCAGCTTGCTGTCCAGCGAGCGGTGTGTCTGTTTGTGCCGGCTCAGGTTCGAAGACGTGGCGTAGGTTTTGCCGCACTCGTTGCAGGTGTGCCTCTGAATGGTCCTGGGACTTCCGAGGCCTTTCCTCCTAGAGCGGCCATCAGTGATGAAGAAGGCGTCAACTGTGTAACCCTCACTCACCGCAGTATCTCCGTTGATGTAGCCATCAGTGATCTCTGAGCTGGGGCTGCCAGGAGACTCGGAGTCAGGTGCTCCATAGTCACTGTGGATTCCATCGTAGAGAGGATCGGGAGAGGGAACCTTGATTCCACTGTCACTCTCACCATCGTACACAACAGGGTTGATGTAGTCACTGATGTAACCAGCTAATAAGGGAAAAAGAAAGAATTAGATTATAGAACATTGTAGATGAAAAAACAGATACATAAGAAAAACTGCAGTATAGTATTTGTATTTGATGCAGCTAGAACATGATTTGTTGATGGGTAAAAAAGAATTCAACTTTTCTTTCTTAACACTACAGGCACTGTAATAAAAAAAATTAATGTACTTCTCCAGCTGTAATGGAAGCCCTAGGATGTAAGTTGGGTTTATCATTTTGCCGTTTATGGACAACTACACTGGTTTGAGGAGAAAAATGAGCACTTGATTTATTACTTTACTAGACTTTTTTTTCGGAGGCATTAATGGTCCCACTCACTACATGGTTTTCAACAGATCATGTCTTTTTGTAAATAATGTTCCAATTTAGAGGAAAATAAACGATGAAGCACATATGAGTGCACGCCAGTGTGATTGACAGCTGAGGTCGTCCATTAGGATCCCGGTTGCAGGAGACATCTGCAAATTTCTAGTTTCAAAAACTGTTTGGACGCCGCTCAAACTAAAACTCAGGAACCAAGAGGAATTATTTTTGCTTATATACAGTCCATGGTTCCATCCACCATTTCAGAGTAATGCTAATGTGACATACTAACAGGGAGACAAAGGAAAAAACACAATTACACAATTAGACTGAAGGAACAGAAGAAAATCTGTTTGGATTTTCTTCACAGTTCCATTTATCCTCCCACACACAGTAATAGCACAGAGTCAGTGTACTAACCAGCTTTACACAGTCCGAGTTGGTTGAATTAAATAATTGCCTCCTCTGTGTTGTAAACAGCTTTGTGTGCCATTAGTGACACGCACAGGTTGCTTTGTAACCATTGCACGGTCTTTTTTACTGCTTCTGCTGCCCAGCTGAGCTCGTTCTCAACAGAGAATAACACAACATATAGAGATGAGTAGCTGTCCACTCTAAATCATTCAGCCCGTAACATGTTCACATGTTTTTGTTTGAAATGTGTTTGGTGTTACATGTGCGGTACATGGAGAAGCATCATTAAGCTGTTCACTCAGTGCCGTGGTCGGACACAATTGCTGACATGACAGGTGGTGCTGTAATGTACGTGATGTGGACGAGCAGAACAACAAAGATAGCAACACAGATGGTTCCAGTAAGATCTGATCCTGGGTCAGCGGTTTTTCATTAGAATTAGAATTAGTTCTTTTTTGCGCACACACCAATTAGCGATAGTGAATTTGACCTCTGCATTTAACCCGTCCTTATTACACATCAGCAGTGAACACACACAGATAAATGTTGCACACTGCTCCTGTGTCTGGGGAGCTCAGAAACACCCCGGCCCTTAATTTGAGTTGAACCGACAACCCTCTGGTTACAAGCCCAATTCCCTTCCTCTTGGCCGTGCCCTTCATCGCTATTATCCCACCACATTAACCACAAAATCCTCTGCAGTTTTACAAAATGTTGTTAATAAAAGCTATTCTATATTGGTGTTATTTTTTTTAAAAAACTATTTTGTAATAAGTGGAATTAGCTGATTATTTTTGAATTAATAATTCTATTTTTACTTATTTGTGCAAGGTAAGACAGTATTTTTAACTAATAGTTTGTCCGAATACCTGTATCATGCATTTAATATTAATTTTATTCAAGACATGTAAGTGCAATTCAGAGCAAACTTATAATGCAAATTGGAGATACAGACCATAAACATTTTCTTTAATTAAAGACTTTTTTTTTGTATCATTTGTTATTGTTAAATTGTTATATTTGATCAGATGGAGTATGATTCTTCATTTATGTATCATTATGTGTCATACCATTTGTAACTACAGCCATTCACTACAGTTAATGTGGTTAAGGATAGTTGCCAACCGCACTTTAAACAACCGTGATCACACTGAATTCTATAAGAGGAGAAAGAAAGGTCTTCCTGCAGCACACCTGTTGCCAGTGTGAAAAAAAAAAAACCCTCAGCGTTTGTCCAGAAGTAATTCAGCAAGATAATTTCCCTCAGGTTGCAGGTAAAACTGTTCCTCTGTAAACGATAAATGCACACAGAGTGAACCTTAAAGGAAGAGGGTGTAGTGTGTGTGTGAAAGTGAGCAGCATCAGTACCATGGACAGATCCACATCAGTGCAGTGCACATGGATGACACCGTGACAGCGAGATTCACTCTGCGTCGTCAGCACTGTGGCAGTTTGTTACAGATCAGAGGGCTGGAGCAACAGGCCTTAAAGGCAAAAACACTTTACCTCATTCTACATCTGAGCAGAGGGGAAGCTGCTGTCATTTTATATTAATATATCTGAAATAAAACCTACTCTTTTCCGATTTGATGTGCGTCTTTCAAGTATGTCATTAAGATGTGTCTCACTAGCAAAATACTCATAAACATGATTGGAACACGTGTAATAAATGATCTTTTTGTTCAACTGTTTGCAATTAGTCATTAAACAAACTTACTAATTAATACTGATTAATGCAAATGAGCTACTGAGTCGGTCACTAAATTAGAATCAACGTGCAATTAATGGATGTTTAAATGATGATTTATGAATGATTTACTTGTTTATTTCTAACATCGAAACAAGTAAAGGGACAGTCAATGACAGCAACTCACGCAAACATTTTAGGTTTCACTCCTAATGTGTGCTGTAGTTGACATTTAGTGGTGATCCATGTCAATGATTAATAGTTTGCAGCCTCGTGTTGGGACATTTAACATTTTGTTTTCAGCATTAAAATGTTTATATTTTACCACACACCAATAAACACTAGTTTATTGTAGTTGGTTTATTTGTAGCTTACTGTCTTTTTTATTGCTGTATTAGTAGTTTGTACAATGTAGGTTTAGTTTATTCAAAGGAAGACATTGATAGGTTAATTGAGTAAGAGAGTTTAAATAGGTTTAAAGGTCCAGTGTGTGATTTTGACGAGGGGTTACTCGGAGACATTGAATATAGTACATATAAGTATGTTTATGAAGGTGTATAATACCTTTAAAATAAAAGTTGTTTTTGCTTTAACAGTAGCTTGAATGGACAAATTAGCCAGCATGTGCATTCAAGATTACAGAAACAAAGAGAAATGACATTCTTTCTGGTATGTGAAGGCCACCATATTTCCCTGAAGCATTTAAGAAAGAAAAGGGATGAGTGGTGGCGTCCTCTGACATCTCACCATTAGATATCACTAATTCTTACAGATTGGACCTTTAATAGATCAAGATAGGTTAAAAAAAAACAGGCATCCTGTCTTTACAGTCCTTACACTTTTTGTTTTTCATTATTAAATCTTCTGTAGGCTGCAGTGTGTTCCCATCACTGACCAAAGACACAAAAATATATGAGCTGTGACTAAACATCAGTGCCATATGTTGTCATGTTCTGTTTTTTAAAGTTGTAAGATTTAACATATCCTTGTTTTTATTTTTATCCACCCAGTCTGGGGATTTTTATTTTTTTTTTGCGTATATGGCAGAAGCAACAAGACACATGTGACACCTGACTTCCTTACATATTAACAGCTACATCATGCCACATCCTGTCTGGAAACACGGTCCAATCACACAACACACGGACGAACACAAGAGGCACATGAATTATTCCAAAAGCCGGTGCGTTCAGGCAGAAAGTCTTTCCTAACGTGTTGTGGCTGCAGTTTGTGTTGTACTCACATTAAGATGTCATCATGCAATGTTAGGGATGGAGACAATAGGTGGCTGGTGTGTGTGTGTGTGTGTGTGTGCTGGTACTTCTGCTGCTGCTGAGGCAGCAGATCGCATGTCAGGCCAAGCAGGGCTTGTTAACCTCGACATTATAAATACACCACTGACAGCTTTTTGCTTTATGAGCGGAGGAATACACACAGAGCGCACATATTGACATGCACAAGCTGATGTGCATCAACGTGTCTGTGACATTGGGGGTGGTGGAAGTAGTGCGGTGGCTTAATTAACATAGCGAGGAGCACATATCTGGGGTTTCTTTTGTGGCAGGGTGTCAGGAAGTTCACAGCATCAGAGTAGCAAAGGCCTATAACACTGTAACTGCAGTGAGGGCAGGGATTATTATGACACCTGCTGCATGTAAAATAAGAGAATATAATATTACATTCACCACCCACTATTAGGTGTTTTCCTAATAAAGTGGCGGGAGTGGCAGCTACAGTTGTTGCACGTTAACAGATGGTCTTCTGCATATTCGTAACAAGTTACTGTTGCCTTTTTGTCATGTTAAACTAGGCTGTTCTTTCTCCTCTGACCTCTGGCATCAACAAAGGCGTTTTCTCTGTAAACTCCTTAGATAGATGTGCATGAGAATCCCACCAGATGAGTAGTTCCTGAAATACTGTCACGTTCAAAGTCACTTAAATCACCTTTCTTCCTCATTCTGATGCTATTTATATACTTCAGAAGGTAATTTTGACCACATCTACATGCTTAAATGCGTCGATTGCAGCCATGTGATTGACTGATTACTGATGTTAACATGCAGTTGAACAGGTGGCCGGTAAGTGTATTACAAGACCATACGAAAAGGCAGCAGCATTGCTCATGTTCTGCTGCAACTGCAGCTTTTGAGTGGATAAATCTGTCAGTGGTTGACTTTTCAACTGCCACCCCCTGAGTGTGGCATGGTAGCGTCACGCTGAGCTCACAGAAGCACGTACAAGTTTGTGAGTCAATGACCAATAAGATTTCAAATAAGCTCTGCCTTTAGTGACTAATTAGATTAAAAAGAGGTATAAAAAAATGGAGCAGATATTAATAACCTCTATCCAATCTTTACCTCCTCTAACCTTACTTAGCCTGCGTACGAGGGAAAGTCCCTGCTGACGATGAGCCAAAATCAATGAAACATGGGATGTGCTGGATTTAGTTGATTTCTCAAGTGACCTTTCTGCTTCAGTGGCAGCTCAACTCCCACCACTGACCAACTGCCTTAGATCAAACCTGCTTTATACTCAGTAAATAAAGTGTTGGGCCAGTGTGTGTGGTGTGGTGACACTGAGGGAACAGAGAGTATTGGTTATTGAGGTACACTTTGCCACGCTCATGTTACTCTCATACAACTTTCATCCTGTGCTCTGTTTTGAAAAGCCAAGCAAATTAGACTTTGCTTTTCATTGGCCGATGTCACAACTACTGTATGCTATAAGTGTGTGCTGCCTGCTGTTATCATTGATTATAGACTACTTACTGTAAATGGCTTGAGTGTCTATAACCACATCTCCATTCATTACAGAGGTATAACAACAGGTGATTGGAAGATAAAGTTAAACAGGCTGCTCTGATTATAAATATGGAGCGCTGTTAACACCTGTTCTAAGAGTTATTGATTACTAGGTCTGCATTGATGTGTCAGCTGCATGGGGTTGATGTTAAAGAGCCAACTGAGGGAGACCTGCTGGGACACTCAGGTAAAGCCTTAGTTCGGAAAGGACAGTGTTAGGTTCCCTGCCTCTCCTCCTCCTCCCCCTCCTCCTCTTCTTCATCCTCCTCCTCTTCTTAGAGACTGACTTGTTTGTGAAAACACCTGTTAGTGCTCGCTGTGCGTCAGCAGTGTGACCTACCTTTGTCATGGAGCCGCAGGCTGAGGTCTGTCCTGTGGCGGTAGGCGTTCTCCAAATCCGCTGCGGTGGAGAAATCATCCAATTTCACCTTTTTCACCAGGAAAGACCTTGGCATGGTGGTGCGACACCGACACACACACACACACACACGCTCACACTCGCGAACACAGCCGCACACACTCACAAACACAGCCGATCGCAGACGGCCTGGCCAGCGTGCTGATTTCACTCTTTACGCACCAAAAAGAGCGAGCGGATTGTCTGAGTGTTTGTTGAATACGCGAGAGCCGCGAACTGAACTCCAGTGAAGGACTTTTAGAATGTGTGCTCAGTTCGGCTCCTTCTCTCTCCGCCTCCTGGCTCCAGAAAGAATGAGAAATGCAACTTCAGCACCGGACAGCTCCCTCCTCGCGTTGTCCGCGCTCACGTGCCAGAAGCACAGCAGAGGACAGAGGTTTGCGAGCAGACAAGAGATTAAAAAAGAAAGAAAGAAAGAAAGAAGCAAGCAATGGAAGGAACCCTGCAGCGTGTGACAGCTTTCGGGCCTCTCTAAAGATGAAGATGAAGAAGAGGTGGAGGAGGAAGATGAGGAGGATGAGGGAGGGAGGGATGCGAGGGAAAGAAGAGGGAAAAAAATGTGAGGACTATTTTGGAAGCTTTTTAAAACGAATGTCCTTCCCCCGGTACAGTCCTTAAATCCAGTTTACAGGGACTACTGAGGTCGGGAAAAAATCACAGTACGACTCCCCGTGGTCGCGAGGATCATCATCATCAGCATCCTCTCTCTCTCTCTCTCTCTCTCGCTCTCTGTATCCCTCACTCTTCACTATCTCTCTCCCTCTTTTCACCCTCTTTTCTGCAGCTTCAGTGAAGGTGTTCCTGTGAGTGTGCCGTCTCGCGATCAGCTGTTGGCATTTATACTGCGCAGAGGGAGAGAGAGAGAGAGGGGGAGAGAGAGGGAGACTCGGGTGGAGGGAGTGCTTAATTTAATCCATCCCACTTCCCCGGGGAGCAGCGACTGGCCCGGATGATTTATTGAAGCTGTTATCACCCCTCTTTCTCTTTCTTTCTCTGTCTTTCATTCTCCTTCCTCCCTTTTTTTTCCTTCATTTTTTGAGCGCGCGCGTGTGTGTGTGTGTGTGTGTGTGTGTGTGAGGCGAGGCGCCATGTTTTGGGGAGATAAGAATGGAAATTATTGTTATGGTTTTTTTAAGCACTCATCGATTTGATTCAGCTATCACAGCGTGAAACATGAATTTAAATATTGTCTCGTTGTGAGTAAGATGGGAGTCTCTACAGCAGCACATACTTTCTTGTTTTCCTTCTCCTTTTATCACCTGCTAAGCATATTCTGTCTTAGCCCTTTGCGCGATGACATGGGTTTTATGGGGGATATTAACTAGCATGCTGAGAGCCTCGTAATTACCATTAATGTGCCCTCCAAGGCAGATGGATGTGGACCAAATGGAGTGTTTTACAGTGACTGCAGGAATAATATGCTAGTGATATCTGCTCCAGGGTCAAACCAGGTTCACTCACAAGTTTCACTGCAGTCTTTGCTGTCTCTGTGCCCATATTATGCAACAGCAACAGTGAGCATTTGAGACATGAATGAATCATCTGTTGACTTTCTTTATTTATCTCAGTTTTCTGATTCCCTCTCTGCCCCAAAGGGAAATAAAAGTTGTGATATTTGTGAACATGTCTACTGAGCGCCAGACGTGACAAGCCAAACAAAATGTGGTCACAAAATATTTATTTATGTGGCCAAAACAAGAGACATTCATTTATGGCCACAACATATGTGAGCCCAAAACTAAACACTCAATTGTGGCCAAACAATGCACTTAGTGAAATACTAACCTGTGGCCATTAAAATAGGTATATGTGGGCACATTTTTTACTTTTCTGATCAACACAGAAACCAGTACCCACAGACAATAAACAAAAAGCTGCAGTGATGGACAATGGTCCTTTGATTTAATTTTATTTTAGCCTGGGAATGAACTACAAAGATATTCTCCAAGGCTTGGAATTGCAAGGAATCCTTACTGAGAGGCATTTAGGCAGAATATTGAGAGCCAGTATGATTTACCAGGTTAGACTCAAACGCCAGGAGAGTTTTAACTGTTGACCAAGTTAAAGTTATAGAACTGCAACTGTTAGTGAAAATGCAACCAATTATCGTGAGGAAAATCACTGTTACAGAGGATGTGTCATTAAAAATCATCCATCAGTCTTTCTCACATGATGAGTCAGGACCAGAAAAAGTGGGCCATGGGACTGGACAACATCATTCAAACCTGGATATGATGTGTTCAGGTGATCCACAGACTCAGTGAGCTGCAGGACTCCACAAAAAAACACAATATTTTCTAACAGGCTTGAGAGAGAACTATAATTAATGCAGAGAGCAAGAATGAGCCTGGGGCTGTGAATTAGACACTAAACACATTTTCCTCTACTCTTACACAGAGGTTTTGATCTAAAACAAACTTGAGTTTTAATATAAATACATTAAATATCTAGTACTAGTTGTACTTTAATTTTGAATTGTATTTTTGGAAATTAATCGCAACAAAAATGCCTTAAAAACAACATGCTTTGAAAAAGACGAAATTGGGCATTTTTGGTCCTGGAGAGACTGAGTAAGGTTCGAAAGGATCACGGTAACAAGTGGAGGTTTATCCTCTTCTCTCTTCTGGACCCCATGGTTCTCAGAAGAAACTCATACATTCATTTGTGGCCATAGATTATTATTGTATGCTCACATTATACATATTTTGTGCTCATGAATTAGTTTGCTGTGGCTCGGAATTCATATTACTTGCACAAAAGTTGATGTCCTATCTGCGCCTCTGTACATGTCACAACTTAGCTGCGATAACTGACGTTTAATTACATTTTATCAGGAGTTTAATATCTACATCTATTTTCACTTTCAGACCCTGAATAACCGTGTTTATGTTTTAATTAGTCCCAGTGTGTGGAAGCTCATATTACTGAGTTTGGGTTATAATTAAAAAAAAAAAAAAGCATTGCTGTGCTTTAATGAGGCAGGTGTATCAGAGACACTGACTCAGGTAGAAAGTTGCAGAACATCTGTTAAAGGTTAGAGGAAGCCACTTAAAGATCAAGTTTTCGCAGCGATGTGAGACTTTGGTGCATCGGCTGTGGCACTGAAGCGTGTTGGAGCTTAAAGAGTCTGGAGCTGCTCCGAGTCGGTCTCACTCTGTTGCAAAGTTGGCAACAGCAAACTCAACTTGGACGATTGAATCTGTGGAAATCGGACAATATGCAGATTAAAATGATTAAATTTAGCTGTGAACGGCACCAAAAATAACTTCATTGTCATTCGTTTGATTTGCATACTATACGTTTATTGCATGATATTTTTCTCTCTGTTTGTCTCTTTTTAGTTTGTATTTGTAGAATTACAATTATATTTGTGCTTCAAAGGTATTTCACTTAAAGATTCTCATTAGGCGTTTTCAAATTGACTCATTTGAATATTTGAAAGTCACTTGTTTTCAAAAGTAATTTGGCCAAAATTCACGAACACACACACACACACACACACGGTTTGTTTTCAGCCACATTTCTGCTTGAATCTGATGAATTTTTGATGCTCATTCATTCTTGCTGACTGACTAAATGAAGCCTGTCCGTCACACACATGGAGAAGGACAGTGGAGATGTTGACTCAAAGAGGCATTGTGAGGGCCATTAACATAATGATGAGGGTGATGCTGGTGTGTTCTTGCTCACGATGACGAGGAAAATGCACTAATGATGAAGACTAAACAAACTGAATAATGCCGGGTCATTAATACATAATGCATCGGGACATGTGTGTGTGTGTGTGTGTTAAGTATTGATTACTGGCCGTGTGATATGTGCAACATGTATGTTTAGTGTGTGTGTGTGCGTGTGTGTCTGTGCGTGCGTTTGTGTGTTTTGCTACCAGTCCATCTGTTGTCCTTAATCAGGGGAAGAGCAGATGAGTTCCATCACCTGCAGTCTGGCTCAGGGAGGTCCAATTAAACACAAACACACACACGTTCTTGCACAGCATTCTTAGTGAGGACACTTAAAAACATAATACTTTACCCTAACCCTAACCATCACAGCTAAATGCCTAACACTAATCCTTAAGCCTAAGAAAACATTTTAATTTGTGAGGACCAGTCAAAAATGTCCTCACAAAAGTAGGATTGACTCAAAATTCCTCGTCCTCACATGAACACAAACACACATGTCGTTGTCTGAATAAGGATGCGACACTACCAACAGAGATTAGATGCATTGTGTTTGTGTATGATCAGGGATGAGAGAGAGTCATTTTTAGGGATGGAGGAACATTTTTCCACTGGAGAGCGTCAGAGTGTGAACCGCAGCCTGAAGTGGAAAAGCTCTGGGTGCTCTCGTGTCATCCTCACACTTCAAAAACAGCACAGCACGTTATTTCTGGGAGAACTGGGGATTTTTATTTCGTCAGCAGGCCTCGTGACCGACCGAAAGAAAAAAAAGAAGAAAAAAAAAAGTGGGCATACACAAATCAATTTGCCGCTGGTGTTATTTGTGTTAAAGAGACCTAAAGATATACCTCCTTTACAGCTGCTTACAAAAACCTCATCTAGCAAGTGATCATGTGGCCTTTTTAAGAATATTTGATATTAATATAAGAGAGAGGGAAGGGATTTTCCTTCTACGGACAGACACCCCTTAAGTCTTACATGCAGTGTTTCCATATCTTTTATTTTTACATTCAACTTAACCTCTATTTTACTCACAAGTCACATTGGGACGAGTGTGAACTCCCTAGAGAAACAAGGTCCAGGTGGAGCAGTTTGCTCTAACCTGGATTCAAACCGCTGGCCTTTCTGTGAGGCAGCAGTGCTAACCGTCATTCCACCATGTGGGCCACGGTCCGACTGAATTTCAAGTTTAAGAATGGACACTTTTTCATGCAATTTAGGACATCATGTTTCATGCATGTTTGGTTGTGTGTGTGTCAGATGTTGCTCTGAAGGTTGTCCTGTTTGGGTTAATTGATGCACTTCCCATGAAAGAACAACTCGTGTCTTGAAAGCCAAACACAGAGCCACTGCCCAGCTGGTCTGTGTAGGTTTAGTGTGGAGGTGGATGTGGGTGTGAAAAATGGTGTATGGTGCGTGTGACAGGCAGGCAGCTGCTGCTAGAACTTTTGTCTTACGCCCAACATGTGAACAAATGCACTCATGCACATGCAAATGTCTAATAGTCCACAGGGATAACATGATGATGATTTTTGAGTCACATCTCTCACTCACACACACACACACACACACACACACTGTATGGTGGAGTCAGGTTGAATCAGTGTAAAAGTAGAGTTTGTTGTGATTTATCTTACAGTTTCTTTTGTTGTTTCTGCACAGAGGTCATAATAACACTTAATACTCACCCGTCTCTCTCAGGGTGAGTGCAGGTGTGAGGAAATTCCGCTAACATTTATTGATTATTAGTTTTTTCCTATAACCAGAAGCAAAATATTTCATCAAAATGTGTTTTGGTCTTTGTCTTTGCTTTTTATTTCCTCTTCTCTGAAAGTGAGCCTTGTTCTGTTCTGTCCTAAAGCTGTTCTGTCGCAGCAACACTAAATATTGCTGAGCAGCTCTTCTCATCAAGCACGCACACACACACACACACGCACACAGACGTGCACACACACCGACACACACACACACATACATTCTCTTGCAGACACATGCAGAAGTGCTGGGCTATGGGGGAAATGTGGCCTGTTTCTGTGCAGTTTTTGATGACTCCCGCTGTACTGGTGAAACAGAATGCAGCGTACATTAGCGCAGGATAGAGTGTCCCAAAAGAGAGGAGAGGAGAGGAGAGGAGAGGAGAGGAAAGGAAAGGAAAGGAAAGGAGAGGAAATAACTATTTAATTTGAAGATGATAAAATGTTGATTTAACACTAGAAACCTGTCTCTTGTTCTGGAGTTTTCACACAGTTGTCACATTGCCGTCATGAACAGATGCAGATGACTTTGTTGTGGGTGTTGTTTTACTTCTCTAAAGACTTTTTGTCCACTCACTCGTGCACTTCAATATATATATGATCCATGCCTTAAAGGGTTATTGTACAGACTACTGTAACACCCTTATTATTTATTGACTGTTTTTAATCTTTTTAGTTTTAGGTGTATTATGTCTTGGTAAGTGCTAGCCTTACTTTGTTATATTATTGTGTGACCTCAGTTATTGTGTAATCAAGTTACTTCTATTAAAAAGGTCATTAACAGTTGATCATTTACCTTGGAAACAGTAGTCAAGAAAACATTCCAGACTTTGTTTACTTCCTCCTGGTGATCACATGGTCTTCACCAGTCGAGAAGGATCCTGACCGGAGAGCGTCAGCAGTGAATAATGACCTGTCAAGCTCGATCAGGAACAACGTTGCACTTCACATCAAGCACATGAAAAGTTTCTTTCTTGTCTTTATGCAAGAACATGCTCTTTTATTTTAGGAGCAGTCATTTTCTTCTCTCTTTTTTTTTCATTTCAGATTCAGATCTCATAATGCTCTCGTAATGTGTTCCCGTCTCTCATGAACAGCCGCAGCTCAAGCTCAGATTTCCTCTGCTCTTCTGTTCTCTCAGATTAACTGTTGCTGCACACATGGCTTGTGCCTCAGTGTGAGTTTTTAACATTTAAATTATTATTATTATCTGATCTGAGGGACATTTGTTCCATACAGCGACACCTGTCAGTCAATCAGTCCTGTAGTATGTACACTAAGTGATGTGCACGGATTGATTCTGACGTCTTTGCTTTAGAGAGCAGGCTGCTTTACTCATTGTACATAAGACACACAGTGCTTTTTTCTTTGCTGTTTTGAGTTTGGTGTTTACAGTCTGCTCTATAAAAATGTATATAATGCTTCATTAGTTCACTAAACCTGCAAGAAATGGAGGATTGATGAGTTCCAGTTAAACACATATAAAGCAATAGAAATAATGTTCACATTGAATGTGTAAGAAATGATTTCGCAGTCTCCAGAGTCTAGAGTGTAAGATTAATGCCCTTGACATTTATTTCTGTTAGCAGCTCAACACCACACAGACTGTGTGCCTACAAACTGCTGGTTTGGTTGGAAAAGCACCAAAGCATCCTCAACCTCGATTTCTTTGTATTTCCCTAAACTCTCTCCGACCCACAGCGCTATATTCGGGGGAGATATTTCTCTATCTTGGAGTAATTGTGTGAATCAGGAGAGATTGTATTTTCCCAGACAGCTGAGTGGCGCTCTGGCAGGGTAATAAATGGCCCGATAACCAGCACTATACTCTGATCCCTCTCAACACAGGAATAAGAACAAAAAAAAGAATCATTACCTGCCTCAGACAAGCCTATCCTGCGGTGTCGCGTGTGATAAAGAGAGACATATTTGGGAAAACACACAGAGGCGAAAAGGAGGAAAATGAAAAGAGAGCTGAGAATAAGAGGGAAAAGAGTGATGTAAACGTTCCAGGTAAAGTTTGTATTCGTTTTTACAGATTAGTTCTATTAATTAACTGAATTTGAAGGATAGACAAACAGAGAGATGAATGATAAATCAACAGTCCAGCCAGAAACAATTATTTGAATTTTAACAAGATAAAGTAAAATATAAAGTAGAATATAATTCATATTTGTCTTGTTTTGTCCAGCCTGACTGTGTTTACCTATTAAATGGGGAGATCAAGCGTAGTAAACAAATAATTAAATATTTAGCACGCACACACACAACACTCAGCAGTGTATGCAAATGTGAGCTATGGCTTTGAAAGTCACATTACTTATTTAGTTTGCATCCATGTATGGTTCAAAGTCAGTCGCTGCATTATCTGGTTGATGTTTGTTACAGGACTGGATCACGTGATCACCCAGAATGAGTTAGTTTCTGTTACAGCCGACAGATAACGTCACATCAGGTTGTGTCTGTCAGCAGCTCATCTGGAATAAAACTAGGCTTCAAATAAATCTCATTCTGAACTTTAAATCTTTAGTTGATTTCAACATCAGATCAATTTTTCTGCTTTGCCTCAACACGAGCCACAGACCGTAATCTCTCGACTCTCTTGCTGTTCTCTTCAATTCTTCAGCTAATTGTTTTCCTTTTACAGCCTGCAACTTTACTGTCCTGATTCAGTCGCAGCGCTCCCACGGCTTTATTTTCAGCTGCTACGAACAACTGCTTTTAATGAGCAAAAAAAACTCCATAAACCTATACTGTGCTTTACCTGCCCGGCAACAAACTGCAGACAAGCACACTCAGAGGCGACAGTATGGTGAACATATAGTGGAGTCTTCCACAGCTAAAGAGTCACATATGTCCCTCAGGAGTTGGGGAGTTGTTTTTGTGCCAGGTTTATTTAAATATTAATATTATAACGGAAAGCAAGAACGCTGCAATTTGTTAAAATATTGTTTCGTCCTCCTCTACTTGTCACGTTAAACAATAACCCATTCACAGCTCTCTGTGTGCAGTTAGTGAAACAGATCAGATATTTCTGTTGAACAAATGGAGAAAGATCCAGCATTGTGTAGAAAAGTCCTCAGTGGATTCACAGGCTCAGTGCTGTTACTCTTCCTCCCCTCCCTCCTCCTCTTCATCTCCAAGTGTTTCCAGTATTATCGGAGGTTTCATTATTTTATTCCATCCACACCACCACCACTGTCGCCTCTTAGAATGTCTTCTTTTCTTTTTTTTTATTCTCATCTCACACAAGCAATCTGTCTCTCAGACAGTCACGGTCACTCACACTCACATGTCCACACACGGATAAACATGCTCACATGATTACAGATACACACAACTGTCCTGCAAGGAGCAGACAACACACACACACAGACACACACAGACACACACAGAGCCAGTATATATCCCTGAGGCAGTGCTGTAGCATCAGTGGTCGCCTGATGTTCCATCAGCAGGACGACACATTACTATTCCAACACACTACTGTTCAAATGTTCTAATGTTTTGTCAATAATGCTAAATCAACTTTATTTGCCCCCGGAGGACAAACAGTTGATGAACACACTTGAAAAAAATGAATTGAACTTTGGATGAACTGGTTTCGTGGTCATATATTTTTTTTACTTTTTTTTATTATGTGTTTTTAGGCCTTTACCCATTTTCTGAGATCATTGTTATGTCATCTTCACTTTATGAAACAGCACAGTTAGAAGTTTCTCTTCACAGAAATACTATGTATAGTCTTTATACAGTATTCCTCTGGAGTGATGTTAATGTGCATTTAGTGGGACAAGCTCTGAAATGGTGAACTATAATGGTGAGCGCTGACTGAGGATTTGACTGTTTCTAATTCTGGGACACGGGCAGTCAGGTTTGTCTTCAGGGTTTTTCCCCTCGTCTGTTTGGAGAGTGTTGTGTGAAAATGTCGCCGCTGTACTGCACTGCACTGCCTCTTGTGTGGCAGTGACCTTTAATGGATCGTATAGATGCAGGAGAAGCAACACAGTCAGTGTACAAGTATACGGTTTGTGCAGTGAAAAAAAAACATTTTCCCTCAGGAAGTGTCTGAGTAAAGTAAGTGATAATTATCACTATAGCAGACATTTTGTCTCATGCCCCAGTGACATTCTTTGACACTCTGATTGTTTATCTCATTTACTGACAGTTAAATGTATTTTAGAGCAGTTTATTCACTTGTTTTACACTGTGATTATAAGGGAGACATTCTTTAATCTCTTTAATTGGGGAGTCTTGAGTGTGTCTTAATTTAATAATAAGTCTACTGTATGTTTTTGCAATTTGATCTCAAGTGGGCCAGACCAGTAAAATAATAGCATAATAAGCTATAAACAATGTGAACTACAACAACATGTATGCCCAGGTTGATTTGTAACATTTGTCATTCTTATAAAGTCTACTATATTATCTATATAACCTGACACAACATCGTTGGATCTACTTTGATATTATCACTTCACCTGGCAACCAGGTTGCATGTCGTAGACACCAGTAGTAGAATTTTGCAACCTGTTCCCCAGGAACGATCAATTAACTGATCAGGTTTGAATCAGAACAAGAATCACTTTGTGTTGAGTCAACTGAAAATGAAGACTTCAAACGTAAAAACAAAAGTCAAACAAGGAGGCAAAGTAGGGATAAGAGCTGATAAGAGGGACCAGGAGGACAGAGGACATAGGTATGAGGAGAAGGGTCAGAGGTCAAGTGGCCAAATCTCATTTTTTGGCTCAGTTTAGATTTTTCTTCACAACATTGTGAACGGGACACATCAAATTGAATCTAATCCTTTTACCATTTCTGACTTGGTTGACTTTCAATATGTCATCCAAATCAGAATTGATTAGATTTAGTCTCAACAAGTGACTGACTGACAAATGAGGCCTGAGCCATAAGGTCAATCTCACTGTTAGTGAGTAATGACTCCTGTGCACTGTTTTAAAATGACTCACACTGCTGCCTTTTCTTAGTTATCTGCAAATCACCCACCGCTTTCTCTTGTCTTCTTTACTTAAGCCTGCAGACTATTTCAAAATAGTGCTAATTATAAAATGACCATATGATCATCCATATGGCTCATTCTAATTGGCTCTCCCCTCATCTGTCATTAAACGCTGATAATAAGCCGCAGCTTTCTCTGTGTTTGTGCCTGCTCTTTTCCAGTCCACTGTCTCTGAGCTCACACCTGAGCGTAAATAAACGGAAAAGAAGCTGAGAAATAAAAATGTCACTCATGCAACTTGTTCCAGTAACTCTTATCTTTCATCAGCATACTTTTTATGCTCGTGTGCGTTTACTTATATGTCTCTTTCTTTCTCTTAGACTGCAGAGGCACCCATGACCCCTAACACCATCGTCATGATCAGATACCAGATAACCTATAGAGATAAATCAAGGTGAGTTTGTGCATAAGATTATGTTTCTTTGCAGTGGTTCTGAGCTCACGGTTGTAGATCGTTTGCTTAGCTTAGCATTAAGATGGCGGGAAGCAGAGGGTGAGAACTGTTCTGGCTCTGTCTAAAGGTCAAAGACAAATCCACTGTCTAAATGTCACTAATTAACCAGTTGTATTTTGTTTAACTTGAACACAACAAGTTTTCTTGTCACCTCAAAGAATCAAGTAATCGTTTTATCAGATAATGACCCCTAAATTACCTATTATCACTTGAATGTAAAGGTGCCAGAAGGTCAAATTAAACTCTTGCTTTTTATATTTCTATGGTTTGTAAAGCACTTCTGTTTAATTGTTCTATAGAAATAAAAGTTCATTTTAATCAAGTGATCTGTGAGAGAGAGAGAGAGAGAGAGCAACACTTCTGCACCTGCCCTGCATGGTTCTTTTTACACGTGGAGGACAGTTCAGTCCAAGACGAGAGCGTCCTCTCCAGCAGCCTCTGCAACAACGTCCCAGGCTGCAGAAAAACCTAAAAACATTCTAGAGGAGATTCTGACAATAAACACAATAAAACACGTGTCAGTATCAGAGATGGAGAGAATGCCTCAGGTCATGTGTCACACAGCCCACGTAAACGATACCTACATTTTAGTATTTTAAAAACCTGCACAGTGAAACTTAACAGCTATTTATTTTCAGCATCATAAAACATTCACCTTCAGTCTTTGTGCTAAGCAAAGCAAAAAAAAGCATTTCCTGTTTCTCACCTCACACACAGAACGCCCACTTTATCAATCTTCTCCTTTAACTCTCAGAAATTAAGAAAATGAGCTTCTTTCACAAAAGTCACCTCAAGATAAAATGATTATATCTAACTCATGCTAAATCCTAATTATAATCCTATAATATTTTCCTTATTATCCTTATTACTGCCTTATTTGCTGAAATTTAAGCAGGTTTATTTATGTTTTCTTCTTCTTTTGGCAAAAGCAGATCAGTTGCCTCCATCTTGTCCTATTCCTTGTGTCCTCTTCTGTCCTCTTCTGTCCTCTTCTGTCCTCTTCGGTCCTCATGTCCTCCTTAACAACATCCATTAACCCTCTCTGTGATCTCCCTCTTTTCCTCCTGCCCGGCAGCTCCATCTCCAACATCCTTTCAATTCATTTCAAAGAACTTTATTTGTCCCTGAGGGGCAATTTGAAGAAATGACAGAAAATATAATATAATCCAATATGATCACTCTTCCTCCTTTGCACGTGACCAAACCATCTCAACCTTGAGTCTTTTACTTTATCTCCAAACCGTTCGACCTGAGCTGTCCCTCGATAATGCTCTTTTCTAATCCTGTCCATCCGGGTCACTCCTAACAGAAATCTCAGCATCTTCAGCTCTGTCACCTCCAGTTCTGCACTCTCTTCTTCACCTCTCTTGTGCATCGCTGTCCATCGCTGTGGATGGTTGACCCCAAGTATTTAACACCGAAAACTAATTCCACCCATTCCTGTTTGCAGGGCCATAAATGTTCTGCTCTCATAAAGGCTCATGTTACCCCTGGATTGTCGTCGGGCGGTTCCAACACCCAAGACAATCCAGACTCTTTTCATGTGTCGTTCCACGCTGGTGGAATGACCTACCGAGCGCTACCAGAACAGAGAAGATGCTCTTGAAGACCCAGCTCTTCCAAGAGCATCTTCTGTCTTAGCACTTACTTTACCCCCTGCACTATCTCCTTGTGCACTTGGATCCACTTCTGCACTCTCACCCTCTATCAGCCCTCTGGTCCTATCTAGTGGAGTGGTTTCCAAGACTTCTTCTATGTAGCGTATTCCTCTTTTGTGAGTTGCTTTGTCTGCTAAATGTAAATGTTCTTAACCCACAAACACTAAGATATAGCATTTAATTCATGTATCATGTCATGTTTTTAACACCTTTAACTTGTTAGTTAACATGTTTTTTAAAATAGGGCCGCAATGATTAGTCGATTATTACTCAATCAATAAATTGATTAATAAAAAAAATTTCTGACATTTTATAGAGAAAATAATTGACTGATCGATGATGAAAATAATTGTTAGTTGCAGTCCAAGATTATAATAACATATGTATATCATCTCAATTACCTTGAAATAGCACTTTTAATACAGCTGCTGCATTCGAGGAAAGCGGTGGGAAAGGCTGCCAGACAGAAACCGCGTTGGCTGTTGGTTTATCCTGAATTATTAGTATTAGCAGTAAAATAACAGCCTGGCTATAAAACCACTAACTACTTATTTATTTATTTAGCTGTAGCCTCAGGCAACAGCAAACTGGTCCATAGTGAGCTACATCAACTGGTGGAGGAGCCCGTTTGTGCGTGCGTGCGTGTGTTCGTGTCTGTCAGAGTGTTTATATCCACAACCGACAGCAGCAGAGTCAATGCAGAAGAGAGCAATAATAATTCTTCTCTACAAACTACCCTGCTCTCTCTCTCTCTTTCACACACACGCACATACTCTTACTTTGTCTCCCCTCACTCTCCATCTGTCGCTCCTTCTCTCTTCCCTCCTCTCACTTCACTTGGTCGGTGAAGATGGATCACTCTGTGTCTGTCAGCAGTAGTATCACAGAATGAGAATGTATTGTCTGCTGTCTCAGATAATAAATGCTGCTATCTACGCTCGTGTTCCCAGTCATAATAGATGGCCCATATCTACACAGCTTCTGTTTATAGGATTATCACAGGCCTCTTCTGTCCCCCAAGCGCCCCCCGCCCCAACAGGAGAGATGGAAAAATCACTTTATCGCTAGGGGGCCCAAAAGTTATCATTTGTGAGGAATTTTGTCGAGTGGGGGCTGGTGTGATTTGCCAGTTACTGCTGCCACTTCTAGTGGGCCGTCACACAAACTCAGAGTGTGAACACGGGAGCAGGAGAGGTTAAATTGTTCTGTGATTGCTCTTTTATGCCGCTTGAATCCATGATGTGTCATTGAGAGAGGCCACTTTAAGAGAGAACCAAAATGTCCTCTGTTGTTTTAATGTGTGACTAAGTATTCATGCACTACAATATTGATATTTCATGGCATGATACAGTATCGATATGTTCATATTTTTCACAGCGAGTTTCTGCCGGTGTTTGAACTTCAACCTCTAGTGGTCAGTAGGACTGTCACCTTTTATTCTAAATTGGATTTTTTTTTCTGGGGGGGTTCAAAATCAAACCTGCATCCATCCAGACAACAGTGATGTTATATTGTTTTGAGGCGATAATCAATCAAGAATTCTTTATTGTTGTGTGGTAGCTCTCAGCTTCAGAGCAGATCTTAAATATACTCTCATAAACTCAATTACAGCAACTTACAAAATGTACAACAACTATAAACATGATAACCTGTCCTCAGTGGGAAATCACAACACTAAAGCATCTGGAAAGCGGTGTGAGAAAGTATTTGTGGTTCTACCCCACAGATGGCAAAGTAAGGAACAAATCACAAAAAATGTACCTTATAATATCCCAATATATCGCGTCTGTATTAGATTATGTTGCATGTCCAGATTCTTACCCCTAATTTCCATTGTCCCTACAAGCAATTATATACACTGTAGATTATATATACTGTTTCTAAAGGACTCTGCTGACTGAATTATAAACACATTTGTTTCTCGCTGCACATTCAGACCACTGCAGGTCATGTGATCAATGCTGGCCTGGGCAGCAGAGAGAATAATTCAAAGTCACTGGTCACTGTTCAAAAGGTAGTTGCCAGTCAATAGTGTGTGCGTGTGTGCGCGCGTGTGTGTGTGTGTGTAACATTTATTACTGCTGGTCACCGAGGAGAGTCTGTTGACATCTCTGACCCCATTCTTAACCACCTGACCCTGGCCTGACCTCTCTGTCTGGCCGCAGCTGCAGAACAGAGGGTTTCATTGGCTCGAGCTGCTGACTGATGCTTCCTCTCTCTTCTCTTGGCTAAAAGCCTTGACCTGAGCCGCAGCAGCACCAGGCAGGAGGAGCCAACAGGGACAAATCAACATGACCAATGTGGCCAGACACTCATCATTTCCTTGTAATGTTGCTTTTTATTGTCATTAGAAAGAAATTAAATGTTATCTTTCAGTTGTTGATGTGTACAATCTCATATCATGCTACAATATGAGTGAATAACATTTTTTTTTTTTTAATTAAGAGCCTATAAGAGGCTGCTTGTAGATAATCATAATTTTTTTTATATTGTGAATAATAAGCAGACTAAACAAGTGAAGTCTTCTATTTCAAACAGGACTTTTGACTTAAAGCTCTGACCAACACTTCACACTTGCACTGTGCTCTGACCGACGGCTCTAATTGGCCAAAGACCTGAACAAGGGCTTTAACTGGCTGTTAGCCCCGTGTGTATGAACAGAAGGACAGTTGGCGCTGAGCTGTGCTGCCTGCTCTGCTGCACATGGCTATTAATCTGAACCACTATAGAATTTTGCTTGGATTTCATCTTCACACAAAACAAGTCCAGTTAAAAAAAAAGAAAAGGAATTTGCACACGTAATCTATACTGCATTTCCTCCAAGGGTTTGTTTGTTATTAATGGGAAAGATGAGAAACTTTCCTGGCAGTTTTCCATGTAAGTGGCATTACCCTTTTTATGATTATAATGTGGCCTCATATAAGTACATTTGTATCATTTAAATAACAAACTAATTATTGACACAAATTTAATGTTGAACCCACATACGTCATGTGAGTTTCTGCCATGTAAATCTGTGAAGAAAGGGTTCTTATCTACAACACATAACACCCAGAGATTTTAAAGTGCTTTATTAAAGCTTTCAATGCCCATTTGTCCTAAACGCTAACGTGTTTTATCTTCTCAGTAAAAGAGAAATGGAAAAACACGCTGGATGAAGAAGTATCATAGTCTTTGTGACAAGAATAAGCAGAAAATGTTTAACAAGCAGAAGGAAAACTAAATCATTAAATACTAATAATACAAATGAATCAATTCATTACAGCATCTATGAATGATGTTAGCACGTAGGTAATAACAGTGTGATAATAGTGGCATGAACTGGTTGATGTGCACTTGAGTCATATCAGGCGTGAGTTTAAAAAAAGACTGCTCTGAAACTTTAGGTTAGCCTCTATAGAACGATTTGGAGCACTGCATAACTGGCTGTCTTCATATTACATTCCCCAGATGGAGACACCATATGTAGAGGAAGAAGTCCGTCTGTGTGTGGGGAGGCTTTTTTAATTATTATAGTCTCTTGTCCAGTCATAACATTCAGTAACTTCTCATTAAAAGCAATTTATTTCTCGCTAAAATGTTTCAAGTCTCAAGTTCACTCATAGTTTTTTTTAACAGCTAATTGTAATTGACAGTTCAATCAAAACCACAATGTCTAAATCAAGTATCTTCAAATGTCCTGAATATCCAACACTCACTTTAGCTGAGATACCTGGAAAGTCATTTCCTTTTCTTTTTTGGGGACTCAATTGTTCCTTTTGTCCTCTGAAAAAGGGCAACGTGTTCAGTCACGAGGTGAAGACGGGATGAAGCTTTTTAAGCTCATCATTTGAAAGGCAGGGGAACGTGTGCTGATATGGTCCAGATGGTCATATAGTTCCCCTCTTTCACATCTCCTCCTTTCAAGAATAAAAATGTCTGTATGTCCTGTATAGTTTACAGATTTACAGAACTTGACGAATGTCAGAGCGGGCGCTTTTACATTGTCATCGACTGCATGTGTCTGTTTACACCCGAGAAAACACAGCAATGAATCTGCGCCACATGTCTTGACACATGGTCATCGGGCTCTGCTCAGTGGTCCTATGTTGTGACTGCATGTGTAGTAATCAGCTGGTGTGTGAGGGGAACATCCATCTAACTGTCACACTGAAGTCCACAGGGAGAGACAGGCTAACACTGGGACCAGACACACACACACACACACACACACACACACACTTATCTCTGTCTGGCAGACCATTGGTTACTCATTAGATTCAGAGGGTAAAGAGGCAGACTGGAGACAAAGAACCACTATGCTAATGCTCTTTGATTTTCCTCTCCCCTCTCCTTTCTTAGCAGCTGGGAAATCCATTCTTCTCCTTTATCTGTATCACTTTCATTTTTAACACTGTGTACTTGACTTTATAGTACTGATGCAGGTAACAATTATGTCATGTGTTAATGTGCTACTCTGGCAACTGACATTTATACATATATATACATATATATATATATATATGTATATATATTGCCCTGCCAATGGACCCTCACCATTTCATCTCATCTCACTAAAATTTCATATAGTGTAGCACTTAAATAACAGACTATGAGGTCATTAGTAAATGTTCATCTACTGATACTCATCATGTGTCACATGTGGTAATTGGCTGACCTTTCAAGTGCACCCACATTTGTTAAAGCTCTAATTAAGAGTCCAATTATGATCTGGGAGCTTCCCAATTAATGAGTTCTTTAAATACAAAGATTTGGTGTGTTTATTGTCCCCTGGGGGAAAATTGTTTTCACAGTTTCTGTACATTTGCGTGTCTCACTTTGTGAAAGTCACAGCAGAAGAACATATAGGATATAAAAAGATCAGACGCAAAAGAAAACATTTAACATACATTACATATATGGGTGCTTTATTGGATTTCACACATTTGGAAATGATGATTGAGTGGGTGTGTGGTGTCCTGTGTGATGGCCTTGCTGTTTTGTAGACCAATTCTTATTTTTGTGGCAGTGTTGGTTATCTGAATGAGTTTGTTGTGGGTTTTTTACAGTGAGCATGTTAAGGAAACAGGTGGAGCTGTAGAGCAAAGATTTAGGTATTGTGTATTTATAGCAAGTCAGTCATTATGAACAGCAAATAATGTCAGCGTACAACAGAGACGATAGAAAAGTTTTTATTGCAGTACTTAACTTTTGGTGATTTATTCGTTGTTGGTCTTCATGAACAGATTTTATGTAACAATATTTGTATACTGTGTCCTGGAAACAGGCTGTGTCAATCAATGCTAATAGACTGTGGGAGTATTTGTGTGTATACAGCAGTAGTGCAAGCATGGGCAGAGGTCAGAGGCATTTGAAACTGCTGAACAACCAGGGTTTTTTTTTTTTTTAACCCTTCTGTGACCATCCTGTCGTCACCATGCGTACTTCTCATTACCATAACTCCTAGGCTGTTTGTAATGTCTCGAAAATTCAAAAACAGCAAAAAAGCAGAGAAATGGAGCTCTGCCCTCTAATAGTCAGCTCATCACCAAGCTTTGCAAAACGTCTGGTAATGACCCATTAATTTGTGTCAGGTGTCTTGGAGCAGGGAAACATCCTGGGTCACCAGGATCGAGTACCACACAAAATAAATAATACAAACACCTGGACATGTACTCCAAAAACAGGCAGAAACTTGAAAACTAAAAGTCCAGGACTGACAAAAAAATGTTTATACAGTACATATTTAAAAGAGCTCAAAGTTCAAATTGTAAATGTGTCATTTTAGAGTTACTATTTTGTTATAAACTTGAAAAATCAAAATCAATTTTTTGTCTTTTATTCCTTTAAACTGAACATTTATACTTTAGCCATAAAAATCAAACTAAATCCAAGCGGCCTGAATATCATGATGGTCATAAGAGGGTCAAGCAGTAGAATTCACTTTTGAAACTTTTTCAGTCGCACTTAAACGTGTTTGCAGTTGGCTTGTTTTTTGTTAGCACATTGTTGCTGTTGCCTCCGTTTATCTGCGGGACATTATGAGCAGCCCATGGCCATGGGAAAGGAAATTGGTCTTGTAACCTGAGGGTTGCCGGTTTAAATCTCGGGACAGGTCAAGGACTGAGGTGCCCCTAAGCAAGGTACTCAAATCCCATTGCTCCCCGGGTGCAGATATGTGCAGCCCAATACTTCTGCGCCTGGTATGTGTGTTCATGCACTGAATATGGGTTGAATGCAGTAACTAAAATACACTAGAGAAATTGCCATTTTTAGAGCTTTTAGAGCTTAATCAGCATTTTACATTTGAAAGTAATGGATATTTGTTCATGTTTCAGTTCTGCACTGCAGTTTTAACGTCTTAAACCTTTAAACATGAAGGAGAAATAAATAAATAGAAAAATAATATCTGGTCTGGATGGAAATAGCTGCCATCATCAGACCTATCACTCATCGGAAACATAAATGTGCTGTACGTACGGATTTTACGCGTGTTAGGAAATAACAAGCCTTTCACCAGACAAGTGTGAGCCACATTTTCCAGCAACGCACCGCAATAAAACACAACGTGCATTCTAAATTATGCATGTCATCTGATTAGAAAGGCTCCTCAAATCAGACTTAAATATTTTAAAAGTCCTGCGTCTTGCTCTCATCATGTCTCCACATCTCATCTTTTATCCGGCCTAATGACTCCTCCTTTCTCTTTCAGCAGTGCACATCTACCTCTTAAATCCCACAACATGTCCCCACATTCTGTTTCCAGTTTATGGTCGTCGCTAACCTCGGAGTGGGCGAGCTTAATTGACATAGCGGACAGTGAGACTGTCCAGTAATGTGTCCACGAGGAGCGTTCTGTCTCATTTAAAACTGAAAGACAAGCACAAAGCACACTATCAGTTATCACCTTCACATTATTCAGTGGTTGTTCTGTAATAAGGTCGCTGTTGAACCAAGCGACTGACTGACCTGAGTTTGAACTTGATTTGCATAAAAAGAAAAAGATTACACAAGACGATGACACTGTGAAATCTGCATACATGTGTACTGAACACCAAGAAGAGCACCATGTAATGATTTGAGTTCTATCTGAAGGCTTGTGTAGATTATTTACTTTTCAGTATTTGGACAGACAGTGGCTTGCCCCAGTGTCATTTAACTTCTAAATCACATTTCAAACAAAACATCAGATGTGTATTTAAGTTTTGATTATATGTGTAAAAGAGGAAATGGTTTGAAACCCAGTTATTTTAAAGTAAATTGGAAATCATCAACATTTAATGTACATGTGGCTGTATATAATAAAGCTTACAAAGGCTTTCTACCAGTATATGAACTACCTGGAAGAGGATAAAAAAGCTATGAAATTCAACATGAATGAAACGAGTGTATTGCCTCCAGCAGGGTCATTGCTATAATTGAAAGACAGCAAGACGTCGTCTGTACTGACACACACACTCACATCAGGAGGTTGTGTAAATAGAAATGGAGGGATTAGCATGTAAACAAACTCATAAACAAAAAAAATGTTTTGCTTATGTTTTTCTCCATTTTTTTCATGTCAAGGTCAGCGTTCATCTGCTCCTGGTAAAACAATTTTTTATATCTCTGTTAATTCACAATGTTAAGCTCATATTCCCTCTGTGACTACTCATACACTGAGGCCCGACGTCTTCTTGTCTGGCCTCCTTCTGCATGTGTCATGCCCTCATCACAGTCGTCAAAGTCATCTCTCTAATCACCATTTTGAAGTACTTTCACAACATCTGTGAAACGTCTCAGCAGCTGAACTCAGATCTGGTCTGAGGAGGTTATTTCCTGTGCTATTTAAAAAGAAATCATCCCAGCTGCAGCCCTTCCTTTTCAAACTGCTCCTGCACACGTCTCTGGGTTATATAGCAATGTCATCACTGAGTGTATTCTTATAGAAAAGTAAATAAGGGAACCCCTGCCTCTCAGCTGTGATTGGTGCGTCCTCCTGTGTTTCTCTGTGCATCCTGAAAAATCTTCTTTCAGACATAAATCACACTTTGAAGCAGCGATGAATTCTGAAGTGCTCCCATGATCAAGGTTATTGTCCTTGAGTGTGTGCGCGCTGCCTCAGACTGCATCCTTCTACAAGTTAAGCCCTCTCTTGCCTTGGGACTTTACTAAATTAAAGGCATGCTGGCATCTCTTTCAAGACACGTCTCTGTGAGCACCACCGAGTAAACTTTCTGCGTCTGTACAACTCCTGAGAATTTATTTTTCATTTTCCCCTGCACTGCATAGCATCAGACATCCCCTGACTTTGTGAGTGTCTTTGAAGGTGTTGTCAGAGGACCAGACGGTGCCTATGAATCAGTTAGAGAGTGTGAGTGGTGATCCGGCGGCTACATCTTTACTAATCATCTGCGTCCAGACCAGCTTAAACTCATATATCACGTGGCCATTCAGGTAAATGCGTATGAAAACAGGAAGTTGATTCTCTACTCTGCAGTTGTTTACTTATTTTCGGTGTATTACTAAATACAATATCGGAAAATAAGGATGGAAACTAAAATGGAAATTAGGTGTTAATCAGGAAGTGAATACAGATCACGCTTTCTGTTTGCGTCTTTACTCAACTGTAGAGTTGCCGTAGAGTTTTCAAATGAAAAAGGAGCAAGTTTTGACTCTAAAATGTCAAGGTATATGGAAAACAGCTGTATTGGTACTGTTTGGAGTGGTGTGGAGGTAGCTGGAGTGAGTTCAGTGCAGCGGTGCACCATACCTGTCTGATAGAGCTCATTATCATGACATGATGATCAATACATGGAAGCAAAGTCAATTTCACACAAAATATCATGTGCATGGCTAAAAGGCAAGCAGAGGCATAACAGTGTTAGGAGAAAATAATACAGTCAGTTATCTTGGAAGACAGAGCAGCATTTTAGAGACATGAGCCAACTGAAGAGATTTAATGCCACCTACAGTATAGTATGTTAAAACTAGGGCTGAACACTCAACTCCAATACAGATTCATCTTAGATCAATCAGTGCCAAACGTTGGTTCTTAAAGGCACATCTAAGTGAAGGGAGTAACATGAAATCTGAGTGAGGGAGAGCAGCACAGCTGCTCTGGCTTGTTGTTCCACAGAGAATCATGAAGTGCTCCACTGTAAACTGAGCTACAGCACAGCTCAGATCCATTTGTTTGGTGAAACGGAGAGTTTGGACTTCACAACATGGAATTTAAAGTGAAAGT
Source organism: Solea senegalensis (assembly GCF_019176455.1). Lineage (NCBI taxonomy): Eukaryota > Metazoa > Chordata > Actinopteri > Pleuronectiformes > Soleidae > Solea > Solea senegalensis. Next base: position 17,975,560 of record NC_058029.1, read on the forward strand.
ACCAGTGCTGTGAAGGATGAGACTCAACCCTGATTAAAACAACTCCATATTTGTTTGTGCTTCTGAGACGAGACATAGATCGATAATTAGCCTTAATTGTTTCAAGGGGGACATTTGTTTCCACAGCCTGCACAGTCACATGAACACATTAAACACACAGCAATAATCCCACTGCCTGCCAAGCCCATCACTGTGAGGATTGAGGGGATGATGGGTGGCATTGGATATTGTTCATCCACAGTGCTCTTCATGTACAAACTATGACACACACACACACACACACACACTGAGGCCACACAACCCCAAGCATGTAACAGAGAAGAGAACACAGGTGTGAGATGTAGGCTGTGATTACGGCTGGTAATGAACACATAAATCCATGCGTGCGTGCGTGTGTGTGTGTGTGTGTGTGTGTGTGTGTTGTGTGTGTTTTGGAGGACCCCCCTCTGTGTTGCAACATGCTCGTGCACACACACACTCCTATACTCCAGATGGTGCAGGTGACTCCCACACACACACACGTTCAAACTGCCAGACAGACATTATTTGAGTCAGTCGCTAAGATGTAAATGATTACAGATTGATGACAGGATATGATTAATTACTCCTGAAAGAGGGTGAGTGTGTGCTGATGTACAGCTAAATGCATCACGATCCACATTATAGGCAAATATTACACTCACACAAACCAACTCAGGGTTTACTCATTAATATAAGTATGTATGTGTGCTTTGTGATGGTGGTTCATTGTATATTTGGGGCATTTGATGGGAAAAGAGGACAGAAAAGAATTGAAGGTTTGACTTAAACTAATGAGATTTATGAGACCTAAAGGTTTTTGACAGTATTTAAGCAAATAGTACAACAGTTCGTAAAAAGAAAAGTCCATGCTTCTAAACTAGGCAATTCACCATAAGTGGTAAGAGTGGAATTAAAGCATACTATCCTACTCGCCAAAATCCCATAAATATTCCTGATTCCTGATTCTTGCCCCATGTGAATGTCTTAGGTTAAAAATGCCAAGATATGCCACGTAACAAGGAAGGCGCACATCAAATAGTGCACTTCTTGTTCCAGACGGACATTTGGGGATTGATTAGGATGGAGTCACTCAAATGTCTGAACTTTAAAAAACTTCAACTCCAACTAACCGCCGTGCATTTCTCTGAACATCCAACAACATGTCCTCCAAGAAAGAATTTCTACAGCTTCCATTTGTTGGAGTGAGTGAGTAAATAGGTCCCCTAAGGCCGAGCTATGTGACCATTGAGACAATTGGGTATTTTACAACTCCCTCCAGCCATTTAGACAGCCATTTCTAAAGCAGTGGCAGCCACTTTAGCCAGGGTCCCACATGGTTTTGTGGGCGGATATAGTAGACAGGGCAATTACATTGGATTTTTCATACACAAACACACACACACATACACACATACGCACACACTCACATAGCAGTGTGATTCAAAACACCTGGGGAGGGGCCTGTGAGACCTGCTCACACACTTGCCCTTTGTCTCAGCTGTAGACCTTCCTGTGCCTTCTATTGTGTTAATGTATAGCATCATTAACTGTGGTAATTAACATATGTTACCCACAGACATCTGATACCAAAATGAACTAGTCTATCTCTGTCGCTCTCTGCCTGTTTCTCTTTTAATCATTTAAGAATTTAAGACATTAGCATCACACCCACTTCTGTGGCAGTTCAACAACTCCTCAGGAATATATAGTTTAATCTGCAAGCTCTTAAATCCTGATTTTATGTCCCTGGGTCGTGGAAGAAAATGTGAGATAGAGTGGATTGCAACTTAAAGAATTGCAGCTAAAGATAGTACTTTAGCTGGAAGGACCCGACTTGTTATGAATCAGTGGGTGGTTTAGATGCTCCTCTGGACTCCTGCTGTTATTCTGTAAAGATCCCAACAACCTGCAGTCTGATAATGGCTCCAGTGAATTGCTGCATGATTACACCTCTTTCTGAGATGCTTGTCTCTTTCCCCCCCGTTTTACATTTTTGTCTGCATTGCTCCTCTTTGTCTAATTCTCTCTTTCAGCCCTTCTTTTTATCATTTTCTCCCTTTCACTGTTGCTCCTTCCTCCTTCACTCTGTATACCAGCCCCTCTTCTTCCTTATAACCCAGGTCCAGAGTTTATTTCCTGAAACTTTACCAGATTTGTCAAATGTGTCGATTTTTATTTCTACACCATTGTCTTAAACACAGATGCTTAAGTTGAATAAGTGCCATGACTTTAATAAGAGCCACAAAACATCATGGCCAAAGTGGATGCAGCTAATTACTGATATTTTTTACAACGTTGCTTCTGTTTGTTTGTGTATGAACCCATTAAATGCTTGTTTAAATTATGAGCTTTTTCTCAGTGAGTAGCCTCATGTGGAGGATAAAACAGTAGAAGATGGATGGGTGGAGGATATTTTGCAGTAAACCTAATTGCACAAATTCCTTCGTACTTCACACAGCAGGTGGTCAGGTGTGTTAGTCCATACACTTATTTTTTACTGCTACTTGTCAGTGTTGTATCTGTAATTGGTGAGCCAAAAACACTTTTTAAAAAGGAACTGTCCCAATGCTGTTATTTGATCAACTATAACCAAATGTGTGGTCAGATCAAAATCTGAAACGGATGCACTCCTCTGGTTTGAAAAGTGAAACCTAGGAAGTAAGACAGAAGTGGCCACCAGGGGGCAACTCCACTGGTTGCAAAAAGATGGAAGTCTATGGGAAAATAAATAAACAAAATTAAGAAAACCCTTTTGCAAATCAATGTGTATATTTTGTTCTTGAGGTTTTTAGTTATTGACCTTCCTGTGGCATGTGAGAAAAGATGACCTTTTGTGTAACTATGCATATATGCGTGCACACACTCTGTTAAACCCCTCACCTGGTGCAGCCTCCATCCTCCCTTCTTCAGTGTCTTCAGTAACCTTCAACTTTCTCTCTGTGTGAATTTGTAAATGGTATCATGCATGCACTCTCTCTCTCTCTCACACACACACACACACACACACACACACACACACAGTACAGTCGTCAGACCTTAGATACTCACTCATACACAAACACGCACACACACACTCATAATGCATACTATGGCATTATTCTAACTTAATGCTAATCTTACAGCATCACATTATTAGCTGTTAATGTATTCTGGGACACTATTAGCCGCTAACACTAATGCTAGGGCACTATTAATGCTTAATGCTAATGCAGTAACAGTGAGAGTCCTGAGCCAGCCCGCCCATCCAGGATTATGGAGCTTTATAATCCCTTGTTAGCTAGCAGCGGTGGCACACATCACACCTCCAAGCTGATCTGAGAGCTGTGTGACAGCCAGACGTCTTGCCGTGTCCTCATCTACTCCCATAATCTGCTCCTTCTAGAATAGAAGCTTTGTCACCTACTTTGCTGATGATATGTACACACCACAATGGCCGGCAGGACCATATCCTATCATTCTAAAGACAATCGCTGAATGTTAGTGCAAACTGTAAAAAGAACAGTATGTGTTGGCATTTGGCAGAGAATGCCTTGGAGTAGGGTCGAACTCTCTCAGAGGCATAATATCCACTTGGCGTTCACAGAGTAATATCTGTGGAAAATGGAAGCTCAGGCAAACTCTCAGAGTCTTTTCATTCTCTTTTCATGCTGAATTCTTTTCTCTATTGTTGTCAAAGTCACTCTTACTATGAGAAATAGGGCACAAATTAAGTAACATGCACATAAAATAGCCAAACGTTCAACATTACACAGGTGGAAACCGTTCAACTAAACTACTGAACAGTGATTTTATCTCTGATAACTCGTTGATTTATCAGACGGGTTCTTTAACTGTCTCCATCCTCTCTTTCCCTTGCAGGCCTTACTCTTTGTATTGCAACTTTGATGAAACCCGTGGCTTTAGCTTTATCTCAGTTTGCATTTAACCAACTCTGGCAAAATCCAACAAGCCAGAAGGTTTCATCTGCAGTAAAGTGAGGGTAGATTTAAAAATCAATATGGAGATCCAGTCATCCATTCATTTTTTTTTGGTCTCACTTATCCTGCTCAGGGTGGAGGGGTCTGCAGCCAAATCCCACCATGTGCTGAGCAGGAGGCAGAGTACACTCCAAACCATTACAGTTTATCACAAAGACATACAGTACATACGTCTGGCAGCTGGAGATTAAGACTAAGTAAAGATGTCTCTGTCTAAAACCAATATTAAGATAAATATTTGCATGTCTGGATTCTTGTTCTTTCCCTCACCCTCTGTTTAGTCAAACACTGCTTCTGATTTGAAATCTTTTCCAATCGTACTGTATTGTGAGTGCTAAATTAAAGTTGATGTGTTCCTCTTAAGACTGACAGGCAAATAGATAACGTATACTGTATCTCGATAGCCAGGCATTCAGGTAGGCAACATACATACTTAGTAATGCTCTTTTCTCTTCTGGTTATCACGCCGTGATAAGAAAATAGAGGATGGAAAGCTGAGAGGCTTGAAAGGAGGGCAGGAAAAAGACAGGCAGTGGATGGGGAGAAACAAGAGGTGATAGAGGGCTGATAGGGATGAGAGGAAGAGCAGGAGGCAAAAAAAGAGGGGAGAGGGGGACAGCAGAGGTGTGGGGAGATAATGTACTGTTGGCTGATTAATGTCAAAGGCGCAGAGTCTTGAATACTTATGAAGCAGATGTCAGTGGAGCTCTACCCTGCAAGGTTACACAGAGGAGGGGGGGATTGGAGGGAGGAGAGGGGGTCACAATCTCAGGCAGCAAAGGGGATGAGGAAATGAAGGTGAGAATGAGAAAAACATTGAATGAGAAAGAGAGGAGAAACAAACAAAGCAATTGTGCAGGATTGTGACAAGCAGGGAGGTGATGGAGGCCATGTCCATAATTTGAAAATGCCACTCAAAAGTTTTCCATCCACACAAGCAGTTTTTAGTCTTGTTTAGGTTTTTTTCTCAGAAACTTTGTCGCTTACAATGAAATTCCAAAACAGCAGGAAACTTGTCTTTAGGTGCGTTAAGGGTCTCTTCATCCAGCCACACGTCATTTGAAGGCATGCAGCGTCCTGCAGCTTTTTGAAGCTTTGTTTGTTGTGTACAGAGCGAACATGAAGAGCAGACTGCACCAAAGAGCCATATTGGATGTGTGGCCAGGTTGTGAATCACATCACAATCAGGAAAAAAGACTTGTACGTCAGCACATTTGAAAAAGCCTGTTTCTCAGTTCACAAAAAAAAGCTAAATCAGCTTTTTCAGGTTTATTTATCTTGAGGAACATTTTCAGAACGATTTCTACTCAATTTACAAGATGCAAAAAAGAAGAACAGGGTTATTCAGTGAGAATATGGGCAGTTAAAATGGGTATTTACTCAACTCTGTGTGTGTGCCCGCCTGCATGTGTGCTTGTGTGTGCACGCTTTTGTGAACTGGTGCAAAACAAGAAACCTGTGGCTTGAGCCTGCAAAGCCTGTTTGCATGCCCTGAAAGAGCTACCACATGTGACTGAACACCACAAGGTGAACATTCATTTAATCGAATGGATTCAACACCGAAAGGGCAAAACATCGTACAGCTGCGGAGCATAATGTATTTTACATCTAAAGAGAAATGTGGCACACAAGAACAAACCGAGGCTGAGCCACACTCCTGATCCCACTGCTGTCCGTCTCCATCTCTGCCTGTCACTACTTATAGAAAACAATAGACTGTTCACCCTGTTTGTTATTGATGACAGAGCAGTGACCTTTTACCTCTGACCTCCAGGAGCAACCTTGACCTCAGCTTTCACTTCTCAGAACAGTTGATACTGGGATACGTCTAATGACCCCTTGGCAGGAGAAAGGTCACTGGTGAAAGGTCAAGAGCAGATGTCCCACAACTACTGTGACCTTAGGAGGGGACCAGATGTACTGAGTGGACAGTCAATAAAGAGACACAGGAGAAACAAAAGGAGATACAGCCTGAAAGTCTGTCACAGGTTTGATTACAGGTTAGCACCACTGGTACTGAGCCTCTTCTTGTCTCAAACAAAGATATAAAAGGTAGACGTAGTCTTCTGGATCCCCTGAAGACACCAATGTGGAAGTGAAAATATACTGAATAGCCACCAGGGGACAACAAAAAACATATATACGACCTATAACCTGCAGTACTGTAAATCATACGCCGGCTTTGCGTACCCCCTGCGTCACTTTGCGTACCCATGTGGGTACAAGTACCCCAGTTTGGGAAACACTGCACTCGACCATATGAGACACCAGTCTCCAACACTAAATTCTTTAAATGAGTCCGGACTTGTTCCTTAAAATTATCCAGGGGGCCTGTATGTGAGAACACAAACCAAAGCCGCTCCCAACACTGTCAGGCACTTCTCCTGCCAGCTCACCAGTCAAATCTCTGGAAACTGAGCCTGTGTTAGAACACAGCAGGGAAGGCTCTGGATTAAATCGCAGCATCCTGCCTCCTTCATTGTGTGGCCCAGGCTCCAAACATCACCTGCATGTTCTGGACAGTCTCCCACTCTGGTGACCCGGACAATTTGTTGTTTCTTTTGTCATACAGTATGTGCGTGGCAAGATAATGTCTGGGAGCTTTCTTTCTTTTTCTCTTTAATGTTTTTAATGTTATTTGTTCATTGTTTTGAAATTGAATTTATTAGGACATCCCTGTAGTAGCTCATTTTTAAGGGGGCGCTACTATTAACACCAGCTCATGATACTCATGTCTAGTACAACTCGATATAATTCAACTTGTTGTGTTTTTCAAGGGAGCTTTTAGGAAGTGATGGTGCAGGACCTGGGTGAAAAAAAACTACTGTGTGTGCTCAGTGACTGTGAGCAGGGTAGCTGTTTGGGGCACTCGTACAAAGATATATAAAAGTGACATACGATCAGTGGAACTTTTGCTGCTACAGGTGTGACATGGTGGAGGTTCCTTTCGTACTGAGCTCAAATGCAGAGGTAATACTGTATTTGGCTCTGCTGACATTGTTATTCCTCTCTCATCTCCTTCTTCCTCCTTTTCTCTTTCATATCTCTCCTCTACTGTCCTCTCCTCCACTCTAATCTCTCTCTCTCCCTCTCTCTCTCCTTCTCTATTAGTAGTCTATTTTCAGTCTGGAGTCTGCCAACACTTACTGCTCTCCAGAGCTTTATCAAGCCACTGATAAACTACACACACACACATTTACATAGAGGCACAAAAGCATGCACACGACTTGATGTAGAGGTTTTTATGGCCCATATGTTTATATATAGCACACGCAAAAGGGACATATGCACAAGTATATATATATATATATATATATATATATATAAACATATACGTGTGTTTCCATACGTCCCTTTTGCATGTGTCCGTGCACGTGTATATGTTATCAGCAGTGTCCCAGTGTGCTCGCCGAGGGCCAGTCTATTTAGTGTTCATAACAAAGCCTTTTACTGAGGCTCCAATCAGGATTAAACCCTTATCAGCACACACAGACCACAGGATACAGCCAGTGTGTGTGTGTGTGTGTGTGTGTGTGTGTGGGTGGGTGTGTGAGAGGGAGACAGAGACTGTGAGGTGGTGGGGTAAGGGGGATTATTTGTATATGTGTGTTGTGTATGTGTAAGTGCAGACGAGCAATGCCTGTGTGCTTGCTATATGTGCCGGTGTATACAGGTATGTTTGTTTTTACAAGCTCAGAGGTGAGTCTGTGTCTCACAGGGATCATTTTTTGTTCCACGTTTAGGATCTTTTCCAGATTAAATACTGACCTTGTCAGAACAGTGGATCTAGTAGGACAACAAAGCCTGGTCCTGATGAGGCAGAACCTCATTTCTGAGGAACTGGTTAAGTTGGGGCTAAGATTACATTGTGGTTGACTGACAGTGTAATGTGTGTTGTGATTTGTTGCTATACAAATAAAATTGTGCTCAATTTAATTGAATTAAATTAGAGCAACACTGTTGGTGTAGTGGTTAGCACTCTTGCCTTTGGAGCAAGAAGACCAGAGTTTGTGATGCGGTCAGAACAAGGGCCTTTCTGCATGGAGTTTGCATGTTCTCCCCGTGTGTGATTCCCTCATGTGGAGGATAAAGCGGTAGAAGATGAGTGAGTGAATTAAAAATAAAGGGAAAATAATGTGATGGTTCTGCCCAAATAGACCAAGGACTGCTTGGAAGGTTTGGAGTGGGGATCCAATGGCAAGGCACAGGCTGGTGCATGTCACTTACCTCAAACTGTACACCAAAGATTCTCACACAAATCATAAAGAGTACAAAAACTAAATGTTAAGTAATTATTAGTAGTTGTTGACATTGATTAGTAGTGTATTATTTATTCAAAATCGTGTGTGAGAGAGCGAAAGCGAGTGAATCACATAATTTAATTATTATTTAATTATTCTAATTAAACCCAGGACATCATGAGGTGGAGGAGAAAGAAAGAAAGAAAGAAAGAAAGAAAGAAAGAAAGAAAGAAAGAAAGATTTTTTTGATTTTTAAAATGAACATTTATTTTCAAAGTTCAACACAAATTACAATAGAACACTATTAAGCAGAGGGAAATTTACCCCATAAAAATAAAAAAAATAAATAAAAAATGACTCATATATTCAATACTAAGGAGTCATCTGTGACTGAGCAGAGAACACCATGCACTGCCCAAATGTCTCTGAATGTGTGGATATTGTCAGTCAGGCTGTAGAAACCAAACTCTACTCTTAGTCGAGCAGATAGGAGGCTGCTACAGACTCTGACTACATCCTCTGACCCCTGACCTCTGACCTTATTTCTGCGACTGATCCAAATAGCTAGCTTTGCTGTTCCTGAGATGTAGTTGACCAAGGTAAGTACTTTCTTTTTACGGGCAGAATAGTGTAGTCCGTAGATGAATAGAGAGAGTGAAAACTCTACCCCTAGACCTTGAAACCATGTTTGCAGCAGATCAAAAAGCCTCGTCAGCCTGGAACACTGGGTGAATAAATGCTCTAAGGACTCTACCTGTGGGCAGAATGGACAGCCCTCACCTGTGTTCGGAGCGAAGTGAGCCAGAAACCCGTTTGTAGCTATGGCCCCGTGTACAATCCTCCACTGGAGGTCGCCCGTTCGTTTTTCAATGGGGGCTTTGTACAGGGACCACCAACAGCCCCTCGGGGATGAGTCCACATCAAAAACCTGTGTCCACCTCGATGCTGGCACCTCTGCCAGTGAGCGAAGGTTCAAAACCTTCGCGCTCATGATGTATATCGCTTTCCTTCCAAGACCCTCGAAATCTCCAGACTGTGGGGTGTTGAGAGACAGCAGGAGGTTCTGTTGGTTCTGAAACTGCCCGACATCAGGAGACACGAGCAGAGGAGGAAATAAGTACTCGCATTCATCATCCCATTGATCGGACAGGGTGTTATCTTCAGCGAACTCTCTGAGGGCAGGGGGTAGCGACGCACAAACCTCCTCCAGGAGCCTCTTCAGGAGCCTGCTGGACCTGACTTTGAGTTTTTCAGACAGCTTGGGGACAGGTGTCTTCAGCAGGTGACCCAGTTTGACAATGCCAGCGTCCCTCAGCTTTGATTTAATTGTGCTTGATGACAGCAGTTTCGATTTTATTAGTGTGTCTGTGAAGAGTGGTTCTTCAAAAAGCCACAGTCCAGGTGTTGTTGTGGGTTTCCTGTGGATTTTAAAGACCTGCCAGGCCTCCAGTACAGAGCGATAAAAGGGAGAAAGTCCAGTTAGGTCTCTTGAGACTGGATCTAACAGGAACAAATGTTTGTCATAACCCAGCCCTCCAGCTCTTTTCAGTAGTGTGTATGCAGTGTCCAGCCAAGCCATTCCAAGACCGTATAGGAGTTTCTGGGCTGTTTGAAGTCTGAAAGCTGTCATCCGGGCTTGAATGTCCACCAAACCTTGTCCCCCCTCATGGATTGGCAGGTACAGTATCGTGGACCTCAGCCAGTGTTTTCCTGACCAGAAAAAGTCCACTAGCTCCCGTTGGATCCGGGTCACCAGGCCACCAGGAGGAGGGAGGACCATCAATTTATGCCACAGCATCGAGGCAACCAAGTTATTGACTACCAGGACTCTCCCCCTAAAGGAAAGCTAAGGTAGCAGCCATTTCCATTTGGTTAATCTGGCTTGCACTCTCTTCACCACACATTCCCAGTTCTTCTCCTGAAATCGCTCTGTTCCCAGGTAGATTTCTAGGAATTTCATGCCTTCTTTGCCCCATCTGAGGCTTCCAGGCAGAACTGGGAGCCCCCCACCTGTCCACCGGCCCACCTGCAGAGCCCCACTTTTCTCCCAGTTCACTCTGGCTGACAAGGCCCTTTGATACAATGAGATGCATTGTTGTAGTGAGTTAACATCTTCCTGACTGGTTATGAATATATTTATATCATCAGCATATGCTGAGATGACCAGTGGTGGATGACTGGAGAGACCTGGCAGAGTTATGCCTGAAAGTCTCTCTCTTAATTTAACTAAAAAGGGTTCAATTATTAATGAGTACAGTTGTCCTGAGAGTGGACATCCCTGCCTAATGCCTCTTTTCACTGGAACTGGACTGCTGAGCCCACCTCCCACCTTTACCAAGCAAAAAGCCTCCTTGTACAATAAATTGAGGTGTGAAATAAAACCCTCACCAAAACCAAAAGCCCTTAACGTTGAAAAAAGAAAAGAATGGTCTACCCTGTCGAAAGCCTTCTCTTGGTCTAAAGAAATAAAACCGGCATCGATATTTTGGTCCTTGCAGATTTGTAGGAGGTCCCTGAAAAGGAAAATATTGTCCATTATTGTTCTATCTGGTATGCAGTAAGTTTGGTCCTTGTGTACGATGTATTCCAGAAATGTTTTCAGTCTGTTGGCGAGGATTTTTGAAAATAGTTTATAGTCTGTGCAGAGCAGTGCAACCGGTCTCCAGTTCTTTAAAAGCGATAAATCGCCTTTTTTTGGCAGCAATGACAGCACGGCCATCCTGCAGGAGTTAGGCAGCACCCCCTTCCTGGAGCACTCGAGCAGGACCTCCCACAGGTCAACACCAACACTACTCCAGAAATGTTTGTAGAACTCAGCTGGCAGACCATCTACACCAGGAGTTTTTCCTGCAGCCAACTGATGTACGGCCGCGGTGAGCTCCACCAGAGAAATGCTGTGGCCCAGAACCTCCCTGTCCTCAGTGGTGAGCTGTGGAAGTCCCTGTAGTAGCTCATCCACACTATCTCCACAACAGGTCTCCGCATTGAAAAGCTTGCTGTAATAGTCCACAGCGTGGTGTTTCATTTCCACAGGGTTTGTGGTAATTCTGCCACCAGGAAGCTGCAGACAGGCCATGTGTTTGGATCCTGATGCGGACTTCTCTAACCCAAAGAAGAAGGATGTAGGAGCGTCCATGTCTTTGATGGTAGTAAACCTGGATCTTAGTAATGCTCCTTTGGCCCGTTCATTGAGGAAGTTACCTAGTTCTTGCTTTTTATGTTTAAGTCTGTCCCTGTCTGTGTTGTTGCTGTCTGTTATGTTGCTTTCTAGGTCTATGATTTCTTCCTCCAGTCTCCGAATTACAGATTTGATATTTGCTGAGGAATGGCTGCAATACTGTTGGCAGAAAACTCTAATTTGGGCCTTGCCCACCTCCCACCATTGTGAAAGGGACTGGAACTCTCCTTTTCTCTGCCTCCAAATTTCCCAAAAAAATTTAAATTTTTGACAGAAGTTGAGATCTTGTAATAATTTGGTGTTGAAGTGCCAATATGAGCTACATCTTTTTGTAGGTGACATGCAGAGTTCAAGGGTGATTAGATGATGATCGCTAAAACCAACTGGAAGGATGTTTGCTTTAGATAGTCTGTTGATGTAGGATTTGGACACATAGAAACGGTCCAACCTGGCTGCACTCACATTGCCGTCCGCCACCCTGAGCCATGTGTACTGCCTGTCCAGAGGGTGTTTAACCCTCCAGGCATCCACCATGTCTGTCTCACACACTAACTGGGACAAAGCAGTGGCAGACGGAAGGTAAGATTCACCGCCTGTTCGATCCATGGAGGCATCAGTGGTGCAGTTCCAGTCACCTCCCAGAACAACACACTCCCCTTGATCACATTGTTGTAAAAAGGTTTTAAGGTGTTGAAAGAAAACTAGTCTCGGGGGGCCCTGGTTTGGAGCATAGATGTTAATAAAGCAAAAAGGTGCACCATTAATTTGGGCTCTAACTGCTAAAGCTCTACCAGGAACTACCTCTGAACTAGAGATGATGTTTGCATTTGATCCTGCAGTGAACAGCACAGCGACGCCAGCAGACAAACGAGTACCATGAGACAGACAAATGTGAGGTCTCCACCACAGAGTCCAGTCTGTCTCATTTTGGTCGTCACTGTGCGTCTCCTGCAGGAACACTACCTGCAGATTTTTCTGATTAATCATATCAGAGATGACAGCTCTCTTCTGCTGATCTCTCCCTCCACGAATATTCAGAGAACCTACCCTCACCGAGTGCATGTCAACCAGGAGAAAGGAAACCAGTAAAATGAGAAAAAACACCCTGTGAAACACATTCATTTTCTCATCCTTCTCCCTCTGAGCTGTTCCTTACTGTTACGTCTATCTTCTATTTGTTTTCTGACTGCTGTCAAATGTTTAAGTAGTCTGAACCGTTTCTTTTCATCTAGGATATGATTTTTTGAAGTTTTCACACTTTTTACAAATTTTTCCAAATCTGGAAAATAGTCTGGCACTTTTATGGCTTTTCTGAATGTTTCATCCAAGAAAGTGTCCAGTTCTTGCAATGTGTACAGGTCTGGCTGAGAACCTGCCACAGAAACACAGTCAGTGTCATAGTCTATGTCATCATATGCCTCGCTGTCATCATTGTTGTCTATCTGACTGTCGTTGTTATCAGCCACAGAAGAAACTTTCTCAGTCTGATCAGTATTTTTTGCAGTGGTGGGGGCTGGCACCTGCCTGCTGACGTCACACTCAGCTGACACCTGCCCGCTGACGTCACAGTCAGCTGGCACCTGCCTGCTGACGTCACACTCAGCCGTGTGTGTGTCACTGTCAGCCTGGCTCATTGACCTCTTGGACTCAGGAGACTCGGAGTTAACAGTTGAATCATTCCTGTTTTTCTCCCTGCGTTTTCTGTTCTGTCCGTCTGTTTGAGCGTCGCGCCCCTCCAGCGACCCCACCCGCAGGTCCGCAGGTCCGCAGCGGCCGAGGCGCCCGAAGCGGTCGGAGCGACACGCGCAGCGGCCGGAGAGGGACCCCCCCCCAGCCACAACGGGCCCAGCTACCGGATCAGATCCCTCCCCGGTCAGTTTGCGCGGACACGCGCTCCGCTTATGACCCTCGTTGCCACACTCAAAACATCTCATCCTCCCCGTGCTGGCATAAACCATATAGTTTCCCTCACTGTGTTTTATTCTGAATGACACCTCTAGAGTCTGTGTGGGACAGGTGAGGAACATGAAAACTTGTCTCCGGAAAGACTGGACGTGTTTTAATCTTTCGTCTCTACAGCCTAGATTTATAATTTTAAACCCACTCGCTAGCTTCCCGAAACGCTGCAGTTCATGCGCCAGTGCCTCATTCGGAACGAACGGCGGCACTCCAGAGATGGTGACTCTGGTGGAGGGAACTGCGAGGGGGGAGACCTGGAGATACGAGCCGCGGACAGTGACACCACTTTCAATTAGCCCCGCAACAAACTTTTCCTCCTTGAGGAAGACGATGACACCATGGTTCATCCTGGAGGCATGGGACAGACAGGAGTGACCTACTGCGTCCCCCACCGCCAGGAGAACCTCCTCTACCGGCACCGATGGATCGGGTTGGATCCTCACCCCGTGTCTGAGCGACAATGACAGCGTCTGTGAGGACGCCATCGCCGCAGAGACACGCGGGGACCAAGCCGTTAGAAGACGATCAAGCACAATTAACAATTAACCTACTCTTCTACACTATCAATTTAGATTGAGTCACACATGCAAACCAGCAGAAAATAGAAAAAGTGGCGAAACTCACCCAAACTTTCAGTCACTCTCTCTCGAACTCTCTCACTCTCTCTCACACTCTCTCCCAGCATGCACCACGAGAAAGAAAGAAAGAAAGAAAGAAAGAAAGAAAGAAGCACATATTTCAGATAACAGATAACACATTCTGAATAATTATAATATGTCATACAATCTCTCAGTATAGATTTACTGTCATATACAGTAAATGTTCCCATTCACGTTAAAGACTGACACAGAAGTTCCGTGTCTCTCACTGCTCACTGCTGCAGATGCAAAGAGGGATCTTGTCAAAACCGTCATCTTTGTTCTTTTCCACGTCAAAGCTCAAAGATTTGATATCTGAAGTCTAGAATCCTTTTGCAGATGCAATGTACTGTAGGCCCTTATTATTATCACAACACTGCATCTAATTATGCCGATTTACTTTATTAATATTCATGAGCTATGTCGCCGCCAGGGAGGGGCCTGCAACAGACACAACAATGAGCCGGCAAAATTAGGGAAAACTGAATCTATGAATAAAAAATCTGGGGCCACAGAGGATTATTTACAACCGTCTGTCTGCTTACTGTGCCTACTGTACAATAGTGTGACCAACCGTTCTCTGCTGCTCTCTTTGCATATTTTGTCTTTTAATTTCCATTTTACTGTACCTAGAAATGTAAACAATTCATTAGAACCTTAAGATACACTTAAAGAGATCAAAGTGTGACTTTCACTTAAATGATGCTGAAAGTGCTTGAATCTATTATTGACTGAAACTTATATTATATTATATATTAAGAAAATGTTTGAGGAATTCATGAGGACAATCCCTCAATTTAAAAATTCTCTCTTTTGGTGACTGACGTATGTTTTAAAGTCCCAGTAATAATTACTTATACATCCTAATCTATGTGTTTTGTGTCGCTCTGACGTAATTGTTTAAATGGCAGATGAGTTCATAATGAAAGCATAAATAAACCAAAACACCCACCAAAAACCGAAACAACTGAAAATTACAATCCATCTCGGTGGTGGATGGAAAACATCATTATATGCAGGAGTTCAGCAAACCTCAACACATGTTTGTGTTTCCCTGCACATAAATACAGCTGTATAATAAAGTCAGAAGCCAGAATTTTAAGACGATGATGAAGATTTAATATGACACATTCTGTCTGCGCTCTGTGCCTGATATACAGTAACGCTACATCAAAACACTGTGGAAAATTAGGTGGGGCATCACAGTGCATTTGGATATGGGAAGAGGATTAGGCTGAAGTGAATCCATGAATAAATATCTTAGTCCTTAGAGGATCATTAACACCTCTCTGGCTGCTCATACCCACTACTGTATGCTAATGTGCTGTACATTTATGACCTGCTGGTAGCTTTTAAATGCAGAATAATGAAACTCAGGTGTATTGTGAAGATGCACCGACTGGATCAAAAGTCTGAAAAGTATTTCTTGTCACATCCAGTCATAAGATAATGGCCAAAAATCCTTATCACATTAAACATTGATGAGGTGAATCTATGAATAAATACACGTATCTACCTCTTTAGGGAACAGTGTTCACGTCTTACACTGTGCTCACCGTTGGTACTTCCTGTGTTATGGGACAACCTTTGTCTTGTACGCTCACAAATCCATACTGCCTGTTGTTGGACAAACTGTGGGACATTGCAGCACCAAAATTGAACATATCTTGCAAAAGAATATGAAAATAAACACAAATGTTCCTATATTTAAATCCCATTAAAATCACAGTCAAAACCAACAACTTCAGCAGGAGACGTGTCAGGGTAAAGTGTGAATCTAACGTATGAGTTAACGACGTGACAAACAAGCAACATGTGTCAAGTTAAATTAATTGTTGTCTGAGGTGTCGGTGTAAGAGTCAAAGACGTGGTTCTCCCCAACTCCCAGCCTGATTATTGGCCGTAAATTTTCTGGTAATGAGTAACATACAACGCTCTCAGAGGAAAGCAAACTAACATCAAACACACATAAATGTGACCTTTTGTCAGAAGTCATCAAATTGTATTATTTTCCGGTATATTAATCAGATTTAATTGAAATGTGTGCTCTCAGAGTGATTCTGCACTCTCACACACTCACAGACAGGAAGAGAGCGAAGCTATTCGGTTGAGGAGAACCATCAAGTTATTGGCAGAGTGTACGGTGGCTGGTTTGTCTACGTGCGTGTGTGTGTGCTTGTTTGTTCTAATGAGCATCTGTCAGTACAAACCTGATAACCATGGTAACACCCGAGGTGGTTTTCTGCCATGATCACAGCAGCAAGGTCAACATCTGTATGGGCTAAAAGAACCACCCTCACTTGCCTGCAACACATTTACTGAAGTGTTGTAACAGATGCAGCTGTAACCTTAGTGGCACTGCTTTAAGGGCAAGTGCAGGTGTTTTTACCTGCCATGTCATTGCATAAGTATGGAATTACATTTGTGTCAATATTTTCAAATAAAATATTGATATTCTATTTTATTGTTTGAAAATACACTTGTTATTTGTGCTCCCTCACTTGTTCTATGCACCATGGTTTTTGGTTTGTGGGCAGGCTTTAGGAAGCTGCCTGCTGATTGGCTACTGAGTTTTGGAGAAACAGCTCAATGGACCGGAAGTTGTCACAGGCTTGAAGTCGCTGTTTGTCTGAGACTTGGGGAACGAGTTCCAGACGAACAGCGACAGCGCAAAGGACAAGTGTATTTTCAAACAATAAAATACAATATTTTTGAACGACTAAATCTATATTTTATTTGCTTCCTATAAAGTGTTGTTTGCTTCGTGAAAAGTGTGGTTTGAAAAAGTCACAGTTTTGAGGGTCGGGTGACTACAGGAACCTGACCATGAACATGAAATCGTTGTCTTTGTTTGAACACCTGTGTGACCAGCATTAGCCCCCTTCAGATGGAAATAGATGTTATACACTCAGAGTGTGTGAGTGAGTGTGTGTTCAGTTGTGTGAACATAGTAATTCTGTGATTCTATTGGTCCATTAAAGTGAACAACACAGGATGTCTGTCACTTTGAAACATTGCAGGGTATAGAATGTGTTATCCTGAGGCTGCATAGGTGTGTGTGTGTTGGGGGGATGTGCGTGTGCATGTTCATAGAAGCGTGACTGTGCCAGAGGCAAAGGAAGGTCACCTCACGTGCACGGCTCAGTGGAACAGCGCCTGGTGACTGTGCGCAAGACGCCAAGCACCAGCAGTCTCCCAAGGACAACAAAGTGCTTATCCAGGAGAAAAAAAGGAGAAGGCTGTAGAGCTCTCTGATCTCTCTCTCCCTCACTCTCTCTCTCTCTCTCTCTCTCTCTCTCTCTGTCTCTCTTACATGCACACACACACACAGCATTATCCCTAACCTACCTTCACCATAACTAATAAATGCCTAAACCTAAGCTTAACCTACACTGCCAGCAATTGAAACACCTAAGTTACCTTAACCTTTAGTAACCCTTAACATAATCAGTTCCTCAGAAATGAAGTTCTGCCTCATTAGGACCAGGTTTTGGTATTTGGTCCACCTTTTCTGGCATAAACACTGACCTTGTCAGGTCCAGTAGTCAGTACACACGAGTGAGTGCACTCACACATGCACACACCTCAGGATTCAGTGTGTATACACTCATGCATGAACGTAAAGAGAAAGGCAAGCCTCTTAGCGTGTGCATGCACCTTGTAATTGTTAATGTCTCTTTGCCTTTAAATTGGCTCTACCACTCACACATTTACAATAATATGTCTGTCATCCTCTCACTAGGAAGACACATAATGTCTGACGAAGGTCCAAAACAGAATCACAGAGGACGTTTAGACGCATCCCAGTTGGACTCCCATTTCTGCGTCAGTTTCAGCTCGTACTCACTGAGACAGAAACAAAACACACCCATTGATAATATAATTCTTCACTGTCATTTTCATATTATGATACCTTCTTTCTCTGGGTGAGAGGCAGGGTACAGCCCTTCTGGTGTATGGAATGGCAGTCACCTCACCTGGCGTCATTTTCCCCTCCCCACCTGTGGCGCCATCATGTCCCCAATTATGGCGCTTTTCCACTACATGGTCCCAGCACGTCTCCACTCGACTTGGCGCAGCACGGTCTGGTTATTTTGCTTTGCCATTAGCGATAGTACCTGATACCTGGTACTTTTCTTAATACCTGCTCCGGTCAATTAAAATGACTTAAAAATCCTCAAAACGTGCATTACTCTCCAACATTTAGCAAGGAAATGTCTAAAATCTCAATATTTAACAGAGGAGTGGTGTATTTAGCGACAGCTCTGCCGAAAACAGCGATCTTGAGCAGTTACACTGAAAACAACTGCTTTACAGTCACTAGTGTTTTGTGTGTCACATGTAAAACAAAGTCACAGCAGTTTCATGCAGCCGTGCAGTGATGACTCCGCCCACGTTGAGGAGGTACTATATTGTAATGGCAAACCAACCAAACCGGTACCATGTAGTGGAAAAGCGCTATTAGACATAAGTATATATACCACCTCTGCCAGATTCTACATTCTTATTCTACCTGACCTGTTAAGAGTTTTTGAACACAAGCCTGTTATTTGAGATCAATTTCTGCTGTTTGTCTGTGTATTTGGACTGTCTTCCTGACACCTGACCTCTGCAAGTGACTGAACTGCTCCTTGCCTGCTCTCGCACTCTTTCCTGTTGGGTCGTTACAGAATAGTACATGTCCAGACGTAGTAGTCAAGAACTCATTAAACGTCTCACCCTCCGTACTTTTTTCAGTAGGCACTGACTCCACTGCAACTTTCATTTTCAGTGCAGAGCCTTGTTTTGTACAGTATGTGAAGCTGTCCATTGCCTACAACCGTATACACTCTCCTCTCTGCCATCGGTGGTTCAGCTGTTGTTTCTCATTATAAAAACCACCTTATTGTGTTTCTTATTATCCCAAGCTGCTCCAAGCAACCAGTATACCGTGTGTGTGTGTGTGTGTGTGTGTGTGTGTGTGTGTGTGTGTTGTGGTGTGTACACAGTAGCTGCCAAATGGAGTCTTTATTTGCCTCCAACCTTCTTTCTCTCGTTCTCTACTCAGGTGTTTGTCTCCTCTGTCCTCTCATTATACAAACCACCTCACCCCCATCCTCCCCTTCACTCCCCGACTCTTCTGTTTCTCTCATATCCTTCCCCTCGACTGCCACCCTCCTTTCCCTCCGCCCCGTCTCTCTTTACCTTTCTCACTCATTATCCAACAGCTTGAAGCAACCAGTCAGCCATATGTGAGTGAAAAGTGCCACCTCACACTGTTAGCGTGTATTATATCGAGTCCACTCATTGCCTTAAACTTTGCCCTAAACCTTTGGCTATTTCTGTTCTTATTTTTTTTTAACAGTCAAACTAATTAACCAAGCAGCTCGCAGCCAGAATCCAGCCATATGTGAAT
The DNA here is from genome assembly GCF_019176455.1 of Solea senegalensis. NCBI lineage: Eukaryota > Metazoa > Chordata > Actinopteri > Pleuronectiformes > Soleidae > Solea > Solea senegalensis. Next base: position 17,994,969 of record NC_058029.1, read on the forward strand.
CTATCTCGCTGCTCAAGCTGGTTTTGAACTTGGCCTAAAAATACTTTCAGTTGTTTTTCTCTCACCTAACAGTAACTAATTAGTGAAGGAGCTCACCTTCGGCCATGTGTGAGGCCGGTTTGATAGCTTTACTAAAATCATGATGTCTGTATTATAACTTATAGTCATATAATTCAAATATTCTATAGTAACAACAAATATAATGTGTATGAAATGTAACTTGAAAGGGTTTTACCTATCAGTGGCTTATTTTAGGATAAATGACCCAGTTTTCCTCGTCTGCTGTCTGTTTTCTTAACATAGAGGAGCCATTACTGATTACAATAACAATACAAGGAGATGGTGGAGAGCAAAATCAGATAAAACAAGATTGACTCTGTGTTTGCAGCATCTGTAAATAATGTTTCCCATAAGAACTTTATGAGGTGGTAAAAATCAATGTTGTGTTTACAGCTTGTTGCACTACCCCTAAGTCTCCAAAAAAAATCAATCGATGCAAATTTACCAGTTCACTTAATATTACATTTATCAAGTATTACTCTATATCCTCTGCCCGTGTTTTTTTTATTTTTTTATTGCTGATTTAATGCACACACCGTGACAGCTCTCAATCAGATAGTTACACCTACACCTAATTGCAGTTTAATTCAAAGCTGTCAGTTTGTCCTCCGACAGTCACTCGAGTGAATCTGTCATTCACCTCAGGGTAACAAGACAATGCTCTGTCTTTAACAAGCAAGTCAGCAATCTTTATAAAAGTTCTCTCCACAGCGATGACAAAGCTAGAATTTCCACTTCCTGTGTCCCAGACGGTCAAGCATGACGCGATGCAGTCAGAACCGTGCCAATTAGACGCCTCGACTGCCATTTAATTACCACTCTGAAGAGGATGATGGGCCATTAATTAGCAGGACATTATCGGGAATAATTGTTCATTAACAGCAGAGCATATTAGAGGAGATAAGACCCGATCGTAATGGACTCTGGTGGAGGAGAGAAGAGCTGGAGCTGCCTCCATGACAATTAGGTGACCAGCAAGTGGCAGCTATAACGTGAACTGTTGTCTTTGAACAGGAATATTAACTTTCTCTTAATGCTGGAACATGTCAATGGGAGGGCTGAGGTTTACATTAAATGAATCCTCTATTCTCCGTAAGCACTTGGTGTGGAGGCTTATGTAGCAGAGTAAATACAACAGGCAATACAAAAACAGGGGATGACCTGAGAAGGCCTGCTGTACTCAAACCTGTACATCAGGAGCATACCCTGTAGTCCTGATACAAACTCTCAAGCTTATTTTTTAACAAAGGTAGATTTGCTAGCTTAGCAAAACAGTTTGACCTTCACTGTTACCATGGCGATGGACCCAAAGCCACAGCTGCAGGTAGCACAGGTGACTGCTGCTGTCTGTAGTTTTTCTGGATTTGATAACATCAGAGCACACATAACTCCTCCCACAATGTCTGTGGACATCACCAGCCTTTACAACAGACCTCCTCATCACTGAGTCACACACATATGCACATTATCATTTGAATGAGACAATGGACACAACTGCACCTCATCTGGTGGTCGACATTATAAACTGGGCTTTTTCCTGTGTTTTGTGTGTATTACCCCTTTAATGTGACGTGTGCAGCTGACAGTCAAGATCAGGCAATGTCCAAATTATTTGTGAGATTATTTCTGGGACAAACTGTATGTCATTTAATAGCTATGCCAGAGATACACAGTCGTGCCTGTCATTCAAACCACAAAAACATTTGAAAGCGCAGGTACGAGGACGTCAAGGACAAAAGATGCTTAAGAGTTTTTCTGACTACACGAAAGAAAGAAATTCTCTCCCTCTGTCCCTGAAGCAAATCAGACCATTGTCCGGCAGCTCGCTGTACACTTGACTACTTTAGGGGCTGTGAAAACACATGCTGACCTGAAGTTGGAGAGTGTGATGCAGGTGAACCAACAACAGGAGTCTTTCAGAGTCAGGGTCATTGACTCAGGCCATAGATATGTGGTCTCTGGAATGCATGTTGACTTTTCTGTATCTCTGCACCCTGCTCTACGTGAATACGATACAAACAGGACCACAACAGAAATTGGAGGTCAGCCACCAAACAGTGTGTTTGAAACTGGCTGCAGAACTGAATATTTTTTCCAAGAAATGCCATTTCCACTACCCCTCTTTGTACACTAAAGAAAAGTTTGAAAAAGGAACAGGAATGCTGGTAACAAGAAAGATCTGACCTCACTGGATGCCCCCGTGCATATGTGGGATCTCACCAGTGACAAAAACATTAAATTGGGATGCAGAGAGGAGAGATGTGCCAATGTTCTTGGAAGTGCTGAAAGAAATGCAGCACCTGGCTGCTGCCAGAAGGACACACACTTCTGTTGATGCAGCATCAGTTCATCAGCATGCGCTACATTATGGACTTGTAGCCCTACAGCCAGTAAGTGAGCTCCCTCCTGCATTTGAATGATGAACATCTGTGGGCAATGGAAAAACTCTGGGTAAATCACAGCGCCAGGCGCCAAGGGCCACCAACGCTGACTAGCCCCACTGTCAAGCCACGCCCCTTTGCTGCTCTGGTGGCCCGAGAGAGAAGTGTCCATAAAAGCTGGACACCAGCCACCTCAGGCTGCAGCAGCTTGACTGACATATGTGTTGTCCCACCACAGATGGAGCGAGGTTTTGTGGTGACGACTGTGATTCCAGGAGGTCACACCATGAGAGAGGAAGAGGGCCAGACCCACCTGCAGCAGGAGTCACTACCTTCATGTTGGATCTGGTGACAAGCCACAACTGGTCATGTCCTACAGACAGGACCAGGACAGAGGGACAGGTCCTCTCAGGGAGCAAAGTACAACAGTGACTACAGCACCCAAAACTATTGAAGAAATGCATAGTTAAAATAAAGAAATCATCCACACCCATGTGCAATACTAGGTTGTAAGTTAAAACAGAATTAAACAGTAACAACATATAAACCCATTTCCACCAGTAAAAGGAAAAAAGATTTAAAAAAAAAAAATAAAAATAATGAGATAAAGCTAGAATTACGATTTAAGAATTCAAAAATGAAGACCCAATTATGGAATAAAATAGCACAAGTATGAGAGTCAAAATAATGGGATGAAGGTCATAGCAATGATTTACAACGGTATAGTTAGATATAAGTTTTATTAGTAGTTCATTATGACATAAAAGTTTAAAATTGCAAGGTTTTTTTTTGGGGTTGTCCCGTAGGAGTTGCCACAGTGGATGATATGCATATTTGACTTGGCAGATATTTTTTTACACCGGATGCCCTTCCTAAAGCAACCCTCACATTTATCCAGGCCTGGGAGCGGCACAAGGAGCACATTGGATGTGGCCCCCATTCCCCAGTGAATAATAAACAGAAATTGCAAATGACCCACATGCCATAAATGTTTGGAGGGTTTTTTTTATATATAAATAAAGGTTGCGGAGTAAAGAGGGGAAATAGTCAAAGGCACAAATAGTTAGGTTTGAAAAACGTCTCTTCTCACCAGGGGACATGCTGATTCAGTGAGATTGAAGGTTTGTATTTGGCTGTCCTGATCTATCTTGGCCTGGTCTGCGTCAGTCCGCTCTACAGGTTCCCTGGGGAAGGAACGTTCTCTGACTCTTCATTTCACACTTCATTTACCTTCACACTCTCCAAAAACACTAACTGTGCATCAGAGTGGGGATGTGTGTGAATGCATTCCTGCATGTGTGCTCGTTCTTTCTATTCGTCACACACACACACACACACACACAAATCTTGCACACAGAGCACACAAATGCCTAAAAGGTAAATTATAGTGTACAAGACACCAGCTTATATCTGCTGGAGTCAATGGATGTTGTATTGTTCTCCAAGGGCAAGCAGATCATAAAGCAGAATAGGATCAGACCACAGCTCTTATACACATTGATATGGATGGATGAAAGGTTTAAACTCACACTGAACAAACAGACACACACGCACACTAAGCCTGACACTGCCGTTTGACTTCTGAAGTCAATGCAATTACCTCTTTCCTTTCTCTGAGGTCTAGCCAGTGTATGAATATGGCTTGGGAACACAGAGAATGCATGCACGCTTCCATGCATGCATTCTCTGTGTGCGTTTGAGTGAGTGAGTGAGTGTGTGTGTGAGAGAAAGAAAGAAATATTGGTGTTGCCTCTGCAGTATCAATATAGGATTCCCTGTTAGCTACAGAGTGGCGGAATTTAAAGGGAAGCATTTTTATTTTCATTTAACAACGCTACTGTTATGGAAGTATTAATAAGTACACATATTAATCTATGGAAAATAGAACATTTACAAGTTCATCCAAACTCATCCGATATTATTTTGATATTACTTTTAGTGCTGAGCTGATGATAAAACATTGCATCCAAACATAACACATAAACACACACACACAAACAAACACACACTAACACTCCTGAAAGCACACAAATCCAAACCTGACATGCAATAGCTTTTAAGAACAGCAAGGTACAGCGTTGCATCACCAGCAGCAGTAGATGAATGGACACTATCATTACACATGCACACGCACACGCACACGCACACACGCACACGCATCACGCACACACCATGGTAGATATGAATAGATAGTGTGTCTCAGACTGGTAAGATTGTATTCATCGCGCGCAGAGAAAGTTGTGCGATAGATAGATAGGTAGCATGTACTACAGTACGAAAATGGTCCCTCGCTCATGGACGGAGATGGATGGACAGACTGACAGAGGACCTATCAGTCAAAGACCAAAGCAGAGTACTAATCCTGCAGCCAACAAGGACAGAAGAGGAGCAGGTGAGGAGAGAGAAGACAGGAAAGGAGAGGAGACGGGAGATAGAAGCGGACAGGACAGGAAGCAGATGAGAGGAAGAAAGGACAGAGAGGAGACAGTAATGTGGCCCATTGAAGGACAATCATTGTCTATCAACATGAAGAATTACCTTTCTCTCTGTCCCTTATGTCTGCGTGTCAGCACACACGCACACACACACACACACACACACACACACACACACAGAGGAACAAGCTGACCTGTGAAGGAACACTGATTGAATCTTCAGTGGGATTAACAGGGATTTAGCCCAGTGTAATGATATCTGAATGAGTTGATTAGCTATCTGATGACACATCGCTTTTTGACCTCTACAGACCAAGAACAACTGGTGACTCTTCGCATCTTCTCAGGCTGCATTTGACAGAGAGAAATCCATATGTCGTGTGCTTTAGGCAGCAATCAGTGTTCTCCTGAGCTAAGTGAACCATGAAAGTGTAACACTGTGTGGGCAGTCACGGCGTGATTAATTATGGTTTGAAATCTGTGTGGTTTGTCCGTGTTTGCTGAGAGACAAATCATACAATGAAGACAGCGAAGGACAAAGTCCATCCATCCATTGTCTGCCGCTTTGTCCTCCACATGAGGGTCACGGGGGGAGCAGGAGCCAACCCCATCTGACAAAGGGGCGAAAGATATAGGGTACACCCTGGACAGGTCGCCAGTCCATCGCAGAGCAAACACACAAACAAACGAGACGGATGACCATTCACTCTCATACTCACACCTACAGTCAGTTTAGAGTGTCCAGTTAACCTTATCTGTGATGCGCACACATCAGTGTTGTAGCATCACTAAAGTACAAAATTCATGTATCTGTACTTTACTTTGTTATTTATATTTCTTGCAACTTTTACTCCACTACATTTCTTAAATACCAAATACAATCTACCAAATAAAATCAGAAGAAGAAGAGTTGGTAATGGTCTGTATTTATATAGATCTTTTCTAGTCTTGATGAGCTGCTTTACACTATAGTTTTGACATTCACCCATTCACACGCTGCAACATGAGGTTAAGTGTCTTGCTCAAGGACACAGATATAGACAAGCAGAGCCAGGAATTGAACCCAACTCGCCCTACCACTTAGCTACCATCACTCAATCCTTACTCTACACAATACTTTTACATTTAGTTTTTATATCAGAAAATGACTTTTGATACTTAAGTACAGTAAATATCAAATACTTTAAGACTTTTACTCAAGTAATATTATAAAAAGTGACTTCAGCTTCTACCAAAGTCATTTTCTGGTAAGGTACTTTTACTCAAGCATCCCTTTTAGGTACTTTATACAAGACTGGAGAACATGCACTGTTGACCCTCTTGCTGTGAGGCAGCAATGCTAGCCTCTTCATCACCATGTGCCCTCACAAGAAGTCAGATATGTAAAGACAAATATACCTTGAAGTAGCAATGATTTCTTTTTTGTTGACTGTTGACATCCATTGTGTTGCATTACTGCTTTCTTTTTCCTTGCATTTCTTAATTGTGTGCCCAAACCTTTCAAAGGGAAGTTGTTGCTTAAGAGGGGATAAATCTTTTTAAGGAATAGTTTGACATTTTAAGGCCTCAGTTTTTTGTTTATTTTCTTGCTGAGAGTTAGACCAGAAAAACATCCCTGTGCTTTTTGCAGCAACTTATTAACAATCGCTCAATATAAAGAACTGAATTTTAGCCATTTCTGGTACATTGGTTAAATTTGTTTTGGTTTATATATTTATTTATTTAAAACAAAAAGGTTTGGGATTAGTGGGACCAAAATGTTTCTTGGCACAGTTATTTCAGTTTCTTCTGCTACACTAAAATTCCATAACATGTTTTCCTATAATGGAATCAGGATAATAGATGCTATAAAACAACTTTTAACTTCATTAGCGTGGAGGGTTAAAAAAAACAATAATAAATCACATATAAACTAATATGTGTATAAAATGCTTTTAACTACCTATTATAAAACCCGGAGTATATCAAGCATTGACTATGGATTAAATCACTCTTGAACAATTGATATATGAGCAGCTAACATGGGATTAGAGATTAAGGGATTGTTCACCCTGTTAGCTCAGCCTTTACTGCTCTAAGTCTACATCCAGTGAAGAGGGAGCATAGACTTGTAGTGAGAACACAATCTATGTCAGTGAATTATGAAGCGGAAGTGACTCTTGGTACAAGAGATCTATGTAAAGACTAAATATTTATTTTACAGAGTGAGTCCACAGTTCCTATTGTTTGTTGTAGCCCACTCCATGCAGTTGAAATTCAAAACCAATCTAGTTACCGGGAGGATTCTTCTGTCATCTGTAGGCAGATTTTTCACAGCTGTTGCTCATGAAGCTGATTCTGATTATAGCTGGAGTTGTCTAAACTGTGACACAGATGTTATGTGAGGACTGTGTGTGAGAATATTGGAGAAGCCTTTGAGATCGACCTGTTTTTCACATACACCTGCACAGTGGTTTGTGCTGCAAAAAGTGTGTGACAGTTGGTTCCAGGAAGTTAACAAAATGTGTTTTCAGGGGCACGTCGCAAGTTGAGCTTGGTTTATTTAATTATCTGACCAGTCGTGATGTCACCCGTAAGAATTTGTAGCCTTGAGATTAGCGATTTGGCAGGCACCATGTTCATCTGCAACCATGCATCTACTGGACGCTACCAGCTGTCAGTCACATTGGTGTCCACTCGTGTGTGCCGTGCTTCTTTATCTAATTTCCTCTAAATGTAAAAATCCTTTACAAAATTTACATCATGTTCACTGTCGTTGCAAATCAATTGGGAAGTAGGTTCATTTTTCCATAGACTTCCATTCAAACTGCATCAAACGGAGTCGCCTCCTGGTGACCATTCATTATATTCTTACTTCCATATTGGCCTCCTCTGGCAAACTGGAAGACTTCATTAAGTTTGTGGTAATGATTGGACTATAGTGACATTAATTTCACAATATGATGGCTTGGTGTCATGTTGAAGCCTAAGTCAGACCCAAATATTGTGCTTCTACTGCTGTAGCTAAAACAAAATGACAGACTGTCTTTGTTAGCGGACAGTAAAGAAGTTCACTATGCTAGTTCTGCTCTTCCAATAGGTCAAACACATAAATATGAAAGTTCCCCTGCTGGCTCAGCAGGTACTGGAGCTGGTCTATCGATCAGTTTACCAGAGCTGGTGGTGCATTTCTCCGCCCTGACATTTTACTGTAGTTCTCATTTTTCACATATATTTTAAGGAGTAAGACAAGTCAGATTGGTAATGTAAGATGGTTTCTATCGTTTGCTTGTTGTGAGAGGAGCAGCTTCTTCCTGGCTCATGTTCAACAGTGACATGGTGGATCTGATCTGGACATTCAGCAAGAACAAATGTGCATCAAGTATGACCTGCCTGCCCAAATATGTGGAATAAGTGGAATTTGTCATATCTCAGAAAGTCCAATGACACAGGTGAAAAGTAGTGCTGGGTAAACTGCATGCACTGGGAAAGTGCAAGAAGCTATATAATTACTGTCTGTAGGCATTATACAGCACCGACGCCATTTCCATCATCACTAAAATGTGACAGTGACAAAAACCTGAGGGCAAACTGCACCTAAATGAGCTCCGAGATGACATTAGTTCACAGAGTGCATCTCCCTGGTGTAGCAGAAAGTTGCCCGGAGAAGTTCAGCAAAGTATAAACATGCAAACAAAATCGACAGAGGAGCCACTCGTTGATTGGTGTTTTCACTCGAGGAAAACACATCCTGTGCGATGCTGCAGGTGCCAAACCTTCCGTCTAAGATAGATGAGTCATTTTATACACACCCCAATCAATTTCTTAATGATGGTTATTATATGGTTGAGCTGTAGTCCTAAATTACTTACATCCATTCCCGTGCCCATGTTAGGATTAATAATGATTGTCATCAGTCTGTTGAAATCAGTGAGCTCACTCTTTTATAATGTATGAAAAGAATTCTGCAGTCAGTTTGCTCTGTCACGTTTATGAATGTGTTTGTGTTTGTTTGGCGAACCTGTAACAACTGAACTTAATATTTATGACGTTAATTACATCAATCACTGAGCATTCACTTGATACACTCGTTAGTAGTATTTAAGAATGCAAATGCCTTGTGTTAGGCGGTCAGACCTGAAATTGAACCCCTGTGTCAGTACATGTTGATAAATCATTGGCTGTGATCAAACACGGACATACTTTTTGTGTGATCAGACAGGTAGTGGCACAACACGCTCACTCAACAAGGCTGGAATGTGCAGAGCTCTGGCGCATCCAGGTGGTGACAGAGTGTGACTGCACAGACAGGTGTGAACCTGCAGGATTTTGTCAGCCGTGGGTTGGCACTGAGTGAAAAACAGCTTACATGCTGCATGAGAGACAATATTTCCATCTCTTTTTTCCATCGCTGTGGACACACACACACACACACAGATGTCCATACACACAGACGCATACAGACACTCACTATTGGATTGTGTGCTTGTGAAGCAGAAAGCACTGGCTCTGTTCATTAATCACAATGTTGAGGTTTTGATGCCACAGCAGGAATAGAAATGCTGGTCTGACTCTCACAGATATACTATACTGCCCTCATCAGCTTCAGTCCAGTCCAGAGCAGGGACAAGTCACACCCAGGCATCAGTCAGCCTGGTCATTATGTTTACGTTTGTATCAGTGGAGATCGTCACCCACTGCACCAGTGTCAGTCAATGTGTTTTCCATTGCTTTTACAAAACAAAACAATGGAGCTTATATAAGGAATGAGAAACAGCTCTGTGCAAAAGCATTATATATATAATTATCATTGATCTCTTTATTAGATTGTAACCAAAAAATATAGGAAATGTGTATGCAGTTGTAACACACAGCTTTTATGGGCTTCTACAGCACAACAAAGAGGGAGTCTTCAAGGCTGGACAAGCTGATCTGGCTCTGTGGTTGTCATGGAGTTGGACACACTGGTGGCTGGAAAGAGAACACTGAACCAACTGCTGGCTACTCTGGATGATGCCAGCCATCCTCTGGACTGCCATCACCAAACAGAGGAGTGACTAAGTAAGTAAAGTTTGTTATACCACACATAAACATCTGTAAAAGTGCTGTACAATCATCAATAAAATACTATGCACAGTTGTCACACACAAATTCAAATCAACCCTAATGTAAAAGCCTGTCTAAAAAGTTAAGCTTTAACCCTTTAAGGTCTCCTCGAGTCTTAAGAAAAGGGTAGTTTGTTCTGATGACCTCAGGAAACATGCTATGGAGTACAGAGGTTGTTCAGTGACAGGCTACTGCTCCTCAAAGTGCAGGACTGAGAGACTCAAAAAGTCCGTTGTCCCCCAAGCCATCAAACTATACAAGTCCACTCTTGCAGAGAAGGGGGGAGGACATTGATGTAGATGTGTAGGAAATCAACTCAATCACAATGATTGATGGGGGTGGAGTGGCTCAGTGGTTAAGACTATCTTGTGTACCAAAGACATCATGGTCGCAAGTTCGATTCCACCCCTGGCTAATTGTACTTGATTCCATTGTAAGTCGCTTTGGATAAAAGCGTCTGCTAAATGACATGTAATGTAATGTAATAATGCATGCATTAGTGTGTCTGTCCGTGCATTCGTCTATCTAGTGTGATCTAACCTTACATCTGAACAATAGACCCTGGCTCTCTTCAACCTGCAGTGGAACCTTAATTGTTGTCCTACTATTTCACGCTGCTGTAAAGAAATGTTTATTTAAGATATACTTGAGCATTACACACAGGCGACTCGAGCATTGTTTTTTTAAACTCATTGGAGGCTTAGTAGTATATAAGAACAACCTTCATCCAAATAGATCTGAGTCTGACAAATACAAAGATCAAAATTGTTTGGTTTTCGTAGCCTTAGACTAAGCCTTTTATATGAACTTAAGGCAAAGGCCTTAATGTCAATTTGTGCCACATTTTTTCTACAGTTAGAGCACGAGTTACATGTTTTGAAGAGGAAGCTTACTATACCAATGAAAAAGAATGGCAAGGTCACTGTGGTTCCCTGATGCCTTTGGGGAAAGGGAGAGATGAGAAGAACGGTCTCATTCTTACACACTTGACCTTTAAAAAGGGTTGCATGTTTGTCGATACTGAAGTGAGAGTGACTGTGGGAATGCTTAACATTTTCAGAATATTGATCATTTCACATGAGACACTAAACCTGATTCATCAGTTTTTTTTGAAAAATAGCATGAAACATACTATGGAAACATTCCTGTACAACTGTCACATGTGATTAATGAGATTCTGCAAGCTGCAGAGCAAATTATATATTAAATCTATCCGTGGAAGCCATGTGGAACCAAATCTACATTTACATATGACACATGTTAAATTAGGCCTGCTAAAGGGTTGTATAGCAGAGGAGGATGTTTGAAGGTGGATGGTCCCGACACAAATTTTGTACATCCCCGTTTTCCTCTAAAAAATATATAATTAAACAAAAATGACATGAAAAAAGACACATACAATTCAAGCTGTCTTTAATATATACACCTGATGGTCAAAATGACATAGATAAAGCCTTTAACAACTTTGTATACAACTTTTCTCTAAACCAATCAGACTGATAGGAATTCACATTGTGTAAAATAAAAAAAATAAAAAACTTAGACCACTGGTAACAAATGAGCATACAGCATCCTCACCAGTAATGCTTACATTTAGGACCTGAGACACAACTGTCCGTCCCACACATGCTTAAGGGATGGTACCAACATTTAATATAAAAGAATATATTAGTAGTAAAAGTCTATTTGTTTTGGTTTGGATTGTGTTTCTTTCTAAATAACAGAGAGAGTTTGATAATGTGGTAACATTTAGGACTGCAGCCTTACTAGGAGCTGATATTTTCCACTGGTCAGTCTGTGAGCAACAGTCATTTTATCATTTCAGTGGTTCCCTCCACCGGCTTGCCTCTGTCACTCGGAGTCTGCTCGCTCCCTCGACAGCGTCCCACTCTGACGTGAGCTCAGCTCTGGTTTAAACCTCTGTCACGTTTCAGGTCTCACTCTCCTGTCAGGGTACGATGCACGTTGCCTTTCTTAGGCCAAGATAGCCTGTAACGACATCAGTGGGGAGGAGGCGGATGTAGGAGAACTCCTCAGAGGATGTGAAGCGTAGTTTTGTCTGGGGGTCTGTGTAATTTGCCTTCAGAAAACATAAACATAAATATTCAGAATTGTTTTATACACCATCTGCCTAAATTACAGCTGTTGATCAATGACTCACCGGGAGTCCGGAGATGTCTGAGTACTTCTTGGCTGGCTTCAATGAGGGAGGGGCATCAATGCTGTAGTCTGTACATACAAAAGGATTGTGGATTTTAAATGCTGACCAAAACTAAAAGGTAAATGCTCAGAGAGAGCAGATCTTGGCCAAGGATAAATTAAAAAAAAAAAAATAGAATCCAGATCTGTATCACTACCAAAATCTAACCTTATGCTTATTTAGGCCATAACCTACATCCTGAGTAAATGTCACTTCACTTTTGGAGTTATGCTGCTGACAAACAGTCAACCATAACCTTCTTTGCAGACATAATGATACCATCATAAGCAATTCTACACCTGACACCTACTTATCGATGTGGTCAGATGATAAATTATCATTGAGTTTTCTTTGCCTTACAGGGAGCCCATTATATCTAAATAGTGAATTGGTTCTTTCACAGAGTCTGCCATGTTTTTACAGTTTTACACTGCATGCCATGGCAAACCAACCAGTGGCTTTAAGGAAACCCTTTAACCATGTAAAGCCTGACACATGAAAAAAAAAAAGAAAATTCTCCATTTTTGGAACAGAGATGTTTATTAAACCTTATAACACATTCCAAAAAAAGAATTGCCATATCATTTTGTTTATTAGATATTTTTTGCTTAGCATTTGATACGGTGGGGGGGGGCTGGGAGCTAACACCATTCTCCTGAAGAAGCTTGGGGCGTTCGGTTTGTTGCTGTATGCAACTTCACCACTAGATGCGACTAAACCCTACACACTGATTCTTTAACAATACGTTTATAGTTTTTACAGCAAATAATCACCAACAGAAAAAAGTTCACTCAGTCGTATTTAAAAAAAACACATCTAAAACTATTTCTTTCATTAATCTGCTATTTAAAAAAATAAAAATAAAAAAATAAATGTGGAATTGTGAGCACATATGACAAATAGACCTAACATGGTGTAACATTCAGAGGGTAAAACAAGATACAGTAACTCACAGCTGGGATCACTGAGCTTCCATGGTAAAGTCCGCTCCAAAGATAAGATCTGTTTAAGATTCTTCCAGGTACGGTTCTTTTTACCTGCTGCTGCTCCACCAATCCCAGAATGCTGTGGGAAAAAAGAGAAGGGACTGTGAGGCAGCACATATTACACATACACATTTAAATCTCTGCAGACACAGACACTCACCATGAATGCTGGGTCTTTGAATGGTGGAGGTTTTGCTGTGGACTCTGTGGCTATGGTGGGGCCACTGTCTAATGATCCCACTGCTTTTACCTCTGCCACCATCTCTACTGCTGGTATCTGATGAAACATGAAAGACAGCAGTTCTTCAGACAAACGGAAGTCACATCAGAGTTTAAACTAATTTTTAAACATGTTTATAAGGTAATGTCTTATAAACATATAATGGGCTAAATACATGTTCTGAGATATAGAGAGGTAATGGCCCAATATCATCAATCTGAGACAGACCATCACTTCAAAACTACCATAGTGCATGTGTGTGGGTATCTTTGATAGGACCATAAAACTTAAACCATAGGGAGTGAGGACATTTTGGGAAAGGGGCTTTTTAAAGGGTTAATGCTTGGTTTGAGGGTTAGAATTGTGTTTAAGTTAGGGTTAAGGGCTAGGGAATACATTTTGTCTATGAAGGTCACCACTATGAATGCTGCGCAAACATTGATATTTTAAGTACCAGCAATCCTAATTTAGGACCAAGTGAATTGTGGTAAGGTTGTTAAGCCTGTCCAAATGAATGGGAATCAATGCAATGTGTTCAGAAGAACTGGGTGTCTTAAGCATCATCACCTGAGTCTGTACTGTCGGTGTCACCGTCAGTGGGGATTTCTTCTTCTTGCTCCCGGTGGCCTGCGGAGCAGTTGACACCGCCGGACTCCCGGGACGCTTCTTACCCCGGGCAGCGACAGAGCTGGCGGCTGCAGGCTGAGCCTTGATGATTATGGGGATCTGAGATGCCATGTGTAGCGAAAACACACTAAACTTGCTGTTAAATGTGACGCACACGTTTCTATTTCACTCAAACATCAGACGTTTCTCACTCACAACGACCACGCAAATGTAAACACCGTGCTACCCGGAAATGGAATGTTTCACTTCCGGTGAAGCAATTGCAGGTCAAACTTTAAAATAGACGTACGAATTAAAAAGTTTATTAACAGCTTATACACACATTAAAATGATGATGTCTCATTAACAGTTACATTGACAATTACATTAAATTTTCTAGAATGTTATCTGATACACACGTTTCAGTAAATAGCGTGTTGCTGCCACCATGTGTTTCAGTGGGTGCCCTGCACTTTGATATCTAGTCATTGTCATACTGTAAGAAAAAGGACTTTTACCAGAGAGAAGTGTGCGGTCTTGTGCAAAATTCAAAGAAAATTAGGCATACAAATGCAGATACACAGATATAATATGGTGAAAAGAGTGATTCTAAGAGTAACCAACAACATGTCTATGAATCTGAAGGTTGTAGAGGTCAATAAAATCTAATTTTCATTCAGTTCAGTTTAGTCATTTGCAGGGTCCTATCCCACAGGTTCAGACGTACTCTGTGTTTTGTTGTGTTGTGTAGTAGAAGCAAGGTCCAGACCAAAACAGACTTTAGGATTTGGTCTTTATTTAATTTCTCACGGAAAGGGAAAAAACACCAGTAAGACATGTGTGGAGCCCCTCTTTCCTGGCATTTCCCAGTAGAAAGGGTGGACATGACAATAGAACATAAAGCATACTTGACAGACAGTACATAAACAAGGGGAAAAGACTCATGTACAAGGAGGAAACATACAACTTAGAGGAAAGTTCTACACACTTGTCAGGTTAGATAATAGACAGCAAAACACATTCTGTGTGATTAACATGAAAGATTGTAATTCCGACCAACATAATAATTTAAATCAATACAGTGCACCAAATTACTGTTTGACATGTATTGCTTTGTAAAAGTTTTAATTGATTTTTGATACCACAGTAGAAAACAAAACTATATGACCTGGCCTGTGGCTGATGTAACTTTCAAACAATTCCCCCTACAGGAAACTATAAAGTAGTTCTGGTAAAGTTAAATCAATCCTGACAGTCAGCATAACTGCAGGCTGAAGTGCCCCCGGTTATCTGCTGGTTGATTAAAGTAGTTTCCCATGCCTTGGGGTGTACATGGTAATCCTCTTGTCTCTCAGTCACAGTGATTTGCACAAACACCTTTCAGGTGAAAGTGCCTCTAGCTTATCCATCAGTCTGCACTTGCCCACTATGGAGCACCCTGTCAGCATCCACACATCCACACACACACACAGACACACACAACAAAGATATACCAAATCCAAATTCAACACAGCGCTGTCTGAGCTGAGGGATGCTTGTGTAATGTGTGGAGGGGTATATATATGACACACACACACACACTGCGACTTTTCTGTCCATGTCCTGTCTTATTGTGAGTAGAGGACCACATTTGCAGGGTGAAATGCTGATTCTTTCCAAATACTTCATTCATATTTCATCATTTGGCATTCTGCTACTGCCAGCTACATGAATAAAGTAGAGACTGTCTGTGAGCTCAATTGCAAACAGATATAAATGTTTCATAGGTGAAGTTACTCTATGAGCTCTAGCTGTTGGGCCTTGCACAACCCTTTCCTCATGAACACATCATTTACTGTATCTGGAGGACAGTAGGCTGGAGTGGCACATTCAAAAACCAGTGACATGAAAGTACACAGCTGTTCTCCACTATCTGTCACACACTTGTTGAAACTGTCCTGTTGCTTCAAAGGTCACGGAAAAACTGTTTCATCTTCAACTTGACACACACGCATATACTCGTAGCACAAAGGGATGTCATTTAAAAGAGGATTACGTAAACCAGCTGGTGGATTGTTCTGCTCCGGTGACTCTGGGTGCAGTATGCCAAACAAACATGTAAGCCATCGCCTGGAGAACAACATATTGACCTGTGTCAGCAAGTCATTGACTGGTGTTGGATATGTGTCAGTGTATGTAACGGGAATGGATACCTCATGCGTGTGGATGCACGCATGTGTATTTGAAGTCTGTGACTTACAAAAAGGGAAATGTGCATGTGATAAAGTAGTGTTTCACCTTTTGATTTAAAACACATAATGTTTATTTATGTCACACCAAAAAACTGTTAAATGAGGGCCAATGAGGTTGAACAAGGAGGTCAAAATTTGGTGCACATACTGTAGGTTTGTTTCTTCCATAGATAAAATTAGAAGCAACAAAAAAGACAGATGTTTAATGACTAATACAAGGTGTCAGGCTTGTCGAGGGAGAATGCAAATAGGCTGTGTGCATCACATATTTAATCACTCCCTGTGCTCTCTGAATACAATGTGCATGAACTGACCTAGAAGTGTAGCTATTCACATCTCATCAAGTTGAAGCAGTGTGATATTTTTGTCATAAAAGTGACACACAGCTAACCACTGAATTTATTCAGGAGATGGCGGCGACGCAGACACAAAGCAATTTGTATGTGAAACTCAGAGAAAGTGGACTGACACCACATCTTGCGCATCAGATATTGGCCACAGTGAATCTTTCTCACAATTACACTGAGAACTGCATTGCCAGTCAAAAACAGAATTTACCACCTGCGTGAATGAATGGTCAATAAATGGGTATCAACAACATTCAGGCTATCAACTCTGCCTGGGCAGGAACAATAGTCTGAGCACTCCCAAGTGGTTCTGTTATTCTGGTAATAAATTGCAACATAAAATAGGTTATACCTGCAGTGAAGACATTTAAACTCTCCCCCGATGGAACAGGTAATAGTGAGTAATACTGTCGACATCGTGTTTATAGCTTCCTGGAACTGAGAGTCTCCCATTTGCCATAAACATTTCACCTGCAGTGGAAAAGAGGAGATCATTTTCTTTGCAGCTCCATTTCTTTTTCCTATTTTAAATGTTCAGCACTGTATGTCAAAGCATTTATTGGATCTGGGGTCAGCCTGAATTGATATGTTTGGAAGCAGAAGCAAATGAATACAGTCTAAGCTCTAACATACTGAACTGGCTGATTTTATTACCTTAATGTGTTCAGTTACACAGGAATATTCTTGTTGTCAGACAGTTAACAAGGTAATGTTTTCTCTTAAATGTTAAAACATTTCCTCTGACATAAAAAACTGATTTGGTAACATGGATCTGCTTTGATTATTACAGTCTGAAGAGTTCAGGAGAAAGATTAGTAGATAACTTAAAACTAGGGCAAACATGTTGGTAATCAGAGCCACTTTTCATATTCTGTTTTTATAATCAGTGAAAGATGACTGTAAAAGATGAGCTGCAGTTCGTTCTGAGTCAAGTAGACAACTTGTCTGGCTTGTGTGGTATCACTCGATCAGCTCCACAGCAAAGTCAACGTCAGTGGTGTTTAGACTCAATACTGTCTGTGACTTCCACTGGTGAGTTGAAAATCCTGATTTCTTAATGAAAAGCAGCCCCTTCCCTGAGGTTTAAAGTGCCACCTTTTGTTGTTATGTTGGTAAACAGGATAAACTGACTCATAAAACCTTGGAGGTCTTCACTAAAACGCAACACTATAAGATCCATGTAAAAATGCGGATAGCAAGAATCTGCATAGGGCTTTATGATTTGCTGAATTTTAGCTGTATGTGTTTTTCTGATTAATAAGTAGCTCATATTGAATAATAAATCTATACGTTTTTCCTTAGTGCTTACTGTAATTCCAGTCTTGTAATTGTGAATCAGCAGGATCATGTACAGTATAATAATTCCAGTGTTTAAGGTGAATTATAATGTGTTATTTAGAATTATGGGCCTAATGCAAATACAGACTGATTGTTTCTTGTTTGACTTAAGCTGATTTTGCTTTATTTTGACACCTGATCCCTGGTGTGATTTGTGTTCACTTATTATCCCTGACAAGTGATAACACAATAGCTGTTCTCTGTGCAGTTCAACTCAATACAACTCTCTTTGTATACCTGTCAACGGAGCTTCTCATACTTCAGATATTTGAGATCCCAAGACATCCTGCAAATCTCCCATGGATAACAATGAACACTCTTAAATGATCAAAATCGCAATGATATCAGAATAACTGCAATGAACATTTTAAGTAAGAGGCCACATTGTGTTCACAGATAAACACAACATATATCATATTTTATTTGACATATATTTGTATCCTTTAATTTATATTTTTCCCACATCATAAAGAACACGTACATTCACTGACCACTTATTTAGGTAAACACATGACAGCAACTCAAAGCATTTAGTCACGAGTCATGGTCAAGAGGACCTGAAGAAGGTAATTAAAATGACTGACCATGCCATGGTTGTTGGTGCCAGACGGGCTCGTCTGAGTGTTTCAGAAAAGAGGAAACATTAACTGAGCAGCAGTTATTTAAACAAAATGCCCTGTTAATGCCTGAAGAAAGAGAATAACTTACACAGAAATGACAGAAATACATCAGTAACTTAGTAAGCACTCATGACAGGCTACAGAGCAGAAGACCTCACTGAACAATTTATTATATGTACATAACACCAAAAAAAAAGTGACCCATGAGTGTAAATCGCAATTTATTTGATAAATGGGATAATTATTGTAATGGCTCTTTCTCAAGACCACCTGCAATACCCCTAAGCTCCACCAGTGGGCCACAGGGGAGCTTCGGAAACTGACACAATACGCTCTTGTGATTGTATTATGATATTTGGTTTATGATGCAAGAATTACACACCAGTCACTACACAAAAGCCAAGTACAGGAGAGCAGGGGATTGGGTGCCTTGCTCAGGGGCACCCGGCCCACCACCCTTCCTGGGATTTAAACCGGTCACCATCCAGTTATAGGGTTACATGGTGGTGTAGTGGTTAGCACTCTCGCCTTGCAGCGAGAAGACCCGGATTCGAGCCCTGGTTGGAACAAGGGCCTTTCTGCATGGAGTTTGCATGTTCTCCCCGTCTGTGCGTGGGTTCTCTCCGGGTTCTCCGGCTTCCTCCCACAGTTCAAAAACATGCAATGTGGGGATTAGGTAAATTGGACACTCTAAATTGACCGTAGGAGCGAGTGTGAGAGTGAATGGTTGTTTGTCTCTATCTGTGTGTGGCCCTGCGATGGACTGGCGAACTGTCCAGGGTGTGCCCTGCCTATCGCCCAATGTAGCTGAGATTGGCACAGCACCCCCCGCGACCCTCTGGTGGAGGATAAAGCGGTAGATGATGACTGACTGACCATCCAGTTATAAGCACAGTTCCTTTTTTTCTTGGCCATGGGCTGCCCAGTTCTACACATATTGATTTGACAGTATTGATTTCCTTACACCAAAATCAAATGATACATTTCTTAAGACAATCACCCAAGAGTCATATTTCCAAAATCAATGCCCCCACATGTCAGTCACTCAGTTTGAAAGTTATCTCAATGACATGGGATACTGATACATACAACATAATGTTTTTGTTATGCTAACTGATACATTTAGCTATATGCAGTATAATATACTATATATATAAGTGTATATAATAAGTGTCTATAAATACACTTAGGGCATGTGGAAAATTAAGTTTTTAGCTGTGCCTACTCTGTGTTTACTGAGCTAGGACTGTCATAAGATGAAATAAAATAAGCAGAGCCTCTCAAAATATGACACAGCACAAATTTGAGCCTTTAGATGAACATACTTGAAGAGTGAAACATGTCTTTTCAAACCCTGGATAGCAGCACACTGATAAACCGACGTTTGAGATAACGGTCACTTTAACGGTTTTCTGCCTGCACCCCTACTGAAAACCACTGGGCCACAAGTGTCAAGTCGTTTTACCCTTTAATCTTGGGCGGTTTATATACCTATGAGTTTGCCTTAGTATAGTATTACCATGCGGTTTGGTATCATTTTAGAACCAAATTGCAGCGCATTGATAATGGTGAGAGGCTGCAGATGTTCACACATGTGCATGCAGCTGTAACCATGTTCTGATTATGTAAAGCGGGGTGGGCTTAGTTCGAGTATTTCTTCCGGGTTGAGGTGGCGAAGGAAGGGATGAGCCGTGATGCTGTCTGTGCTTCACACAGCCACAGCAGCAGCGGCAACAGCCGAGCTCCTCTTTCTCCCTCCTCAGTCAGTCAGAGTCACACAGAGGCAGGCAGAGGCAGCACGTCCGTCCGTAGAGAGGGGGAGCTCACATCGCACAGCTGCTGCTTCTGACCGAGCCGACATCCTCATTCACGGTCTTATCACATGGATTCATCCTCTGCTCTGAATCCGTTTTTTGATACTTAACGGTGCTCCTGGAGTCGCGGTCAGTGTGAACCAGACATCATCAGGGGCTCGGATTTTTTTTTTTTAGCTGATTTGTCTCGACGACACGCAGAGAGGACCTCACCCCCCTCAACCCCTTCTCCCTCCCTCCACCACAATCGCTAGCTCGCTAAGCTAGCTAGCCCGCTAATTTAGCTGTGACACTTACTGGCGTCAGTTTTCTGTCTGCGGTCTCTTGCGCCATAAAGGCAAATTCAAGAGCTTCGTCATTCCAGGTAAGAGAGAACTATATGTGAAGACATTGTGTCGTCTTGATTCAGTCAAGTATTATCAACTGCTGGCTGGTTTCTGGTCGCTGAGGGAGTAACGTTATCCAGTGGCAGCAGCGGGCTGACGCTGTAGCAGTTCTTGTTGACAGAAGCAGCCAAGCAACGGAGACGTGATGCGACTCGCTGTAAAACGCTCAAAATGTATTTTTACTTCGTGGTTAACTGGACGCTAACTGCTGTTACTTTTCTAGATCAATAGTACTATACCGGTTTTGTTGACAATGAAGCACCTAAATACTTTTACGGTCATGAAATGTCGGGTTATGTTGAATGGGCCACTGCCGAGTTAACGTTATATATCACTTGCCGCATATGACTGCAGTCGTGAATGTGATGAGGAAATTAACAAAGAGACCCGGGACACTTCATGTTCACAGTGGACCATAATGTATTGTGGATGTCCTCGTCCTCATCTGTTTCAAAGCTCCAGTGTTGCATCACGACCTGGACTGCACTCGGCTTTTAACCCCTGCTTGGTGCCTGTAGTGTCTCCTATATCCTAATGTAGGTCAGATGATTTAGTTTAGCTTGACGCTTGGGAAGATTCTCAGTCATTGAGGTCATGTTTTCCCATGAGAAGATGAATGAGGAACAACTAAACTTGGTTGTAGGTAATAAGAGGCACCTCTCATGTCAGAGTAATTTTTTATACTATATTATAGGTCCATTATGGTCATCATTTGTCCATATCTAAGATGGTACGTGTGAACAATATGCTGACATACATAATGTCACACATAACTCTAATTCTTATTATAATGTAATTCTAATTACTCCAATGTTTTATGACCACATGGTCCATTCGGTGGCACACTCTTGTTTCAGTGCGTGACAATATGACAATAACTTTTAGAGAGGTTTTGTGCATTGGTGCCCGCACCTGCACAACCCACCACTAAATGAATACAGAGACATACACATGGGGGTGAACTCTTACTAGAAAAAGTTGCTACTGGAATGTGAGATTTTGAATGTTTGCGTGACTTTATAGAATGCTGTGGTCCAAGGAAAGTATGGACTTATCCATGACAATGTACAGGTGCTTTTCAAGGTTTCCTATACTTGGCTTGGTGCTAATAAAGAAATAGAATATTATCTAGACACCACAGTGAATCAATTTCCCTCCATCTTGTGCTGTTGATTTTAAGGGCCCCTTCTCAATCTGCCCAAATGACTTGCTTGATCAGTATGTGGCGGTAGTCTGTATTTGTCATTGAAAGAGGGATCATGTAAAACCTATTTGGTAGCAGTGAATACTCTTTTCACCGAGTCATAATGCAGACAGATATACTTATCATCACTGCGAAGATGTCATTGATTAACAGCAATGTTGATTCAACATGCTGCAGTCTATAAAGCTGTCAGCAAGGCTCTGCAAACACTGGTGATGGTTCTGTAGAGTTAACGTAAGCTGACTTTTAGGGAAGTATGTCTCAGCCTGGCCGCAGACTTTGTCGGATACAAAATAAGGACATAAAACTAAAACTAGGAACCACAAGGATTCCTCTTACCTCCATTTTGTACTGCATATTTTGTGGACCCTTTTCTCCTCTGTTAAACTGGCTAAACCCATTTAATGTAATTCAGTAATTTAGAGATGTTTTTTATGGTTTTGGTTGAAGCTTGTGGGTGCTAAGCTTTATATGTGTAAGACTGTGCAGAGAGGAGTCTTAGAGAGAGTGACAGAATAGAGAAGGCATGAGTGAGCATTAACAGTGCTATAATTATCTTGAGAAATGAGAAAATGGTTTCAATATCTATCCTTCAGGAAGCAACAGTTGTGGAGAAGAGCAAATGAAGTTGTAGGATTGACAGGGTACCAGTTAAAGGAAAGAAGGGCATGTATTATTTATCCCCAGTGTGTGTGTGTGTGTGCTATTGATTGTGTGTTTCAGTAGGAGAATTAGCTGTTCTGCTGGAGGGAAGCTGCTGAACCTTTGGGCTACCTGTAGGATTGGTCTGTAGGTGCCCGACTGTAAGGGATGTCCTGACCTGGGTTGCATGTGTCATGCTTAGGAGCTTTTCTCAGTGTTGTGTTTCTGAACTCAGTCCTGTGTTAAGGCATGTCTGTCTAGCACAGAAAGGAAATGAATCATGTTCCTCATTTCAAGGCCGTGGAGTCGAACATGATGCGTTTCCTGCTCAGTGTGTGCATTGACCATTTTCAGTCCTCAGCAGATTGTGTGTGTCACAGGTTTTTCCATGTTTCCATTGCGAGTCACTTTGATTTTCATTTTTGCCACTCTCAAGGATCATGTTATTAGAATAAAAAAGAAGTTTTTATTTTCCATGGAGGTGGAAAATTGACAGCAAAACAACACTGTGTACACTATGAACAAGACCTAAACCCACAATAAAAACACATAGGACAGTACATTTAAAATAAGAGTAAAAAAGTGAAAAAGAGCAGTTCAAGTGAATGTCTGTTGTTTGGTCACTTTGTTGAATTGATAATTAGATTTTTGATTTGAATTACAATCAAATTAAATTCTTCTTCCAAGAAGAGAATGGCACTCACTGCTAATTAGAGGTCGACCAATATGGGTTTTTCTGTGGCCAATGTGGAGTTTCTGAAATCAGGGCAGCCAATGACCGATAAGCCAATATTACTGGCCCACATATTTGCCGGATTTTCTTTTTTCTTCCATCTGAAAAATATAACTGCTGACAAAAAGTTGTGCAGTCAGCACTGCAGTGCATTTATATACTAATTTTTGGGTCTTTCAGCTATGCTGGATGCTGGCACAAGCCTCCCATTTATACGGGCTAGTACCAGCAAAAGGAGTACACTAGATGTGGCTAGAGATTTTCCGATACCATTTTTTCCCTCCCGATACCGATACCAGTGTGTTATAAAAAAAATATATATATATCATACTACGCCTGCATGACTGTGATGTAATGGTAAGGTTTGGCTCAGGTTAAACCCTCTGTAAAACATGAACGAATACAGCAAATGGACACCATTTATTTTTACCAGTGATATGTTATTTTGTTTTTCAGCTTGAACGTTTGTTTTGACTCTGGTCCAAACAACGCAGCACTGGCAGAGCTTCATGTTTCCATGACGACTGATCTGGAAAGGACGTGCGTGACATAGGTTTTACATGACTCCAGATTGTTAAAATGAGAAGTAACGCTAAACTTTAAAAACAGAGGCATACATACGCAGGACACAGGTACGCTGGTTAGTTGTAGCTATAATAAATTACGTGGTATTGGATCGGTGCATGGACTCCAGTACTCGCAGATACCGATGCCCACATTTTTGGCAGTATCAGAGGCATTTCCGATACCGGTATCGGAATCGAAATAACTCTAGATGTGGCCCACTGTGGCTGGGGTCAATTTCAAGTGTCCAATTAACAATGAACATTGAGGCTCAGTTAGCTTACTCAGGGGTACCCCAGCCCTTGGCCTGAACACCAACTGGCAACCCTTAGGTCACAAGCCAATTTCTCTTTCCGCTTTGCTACAGGCTGCATTTATATACAGTATTATGTCTAAATTCAATATTTAACATATGAAACAGTCATCAAAAACAACAAAAAAAACATTTTGACTCCGCAACATTTATCACATTTCTGAGAACTAAAATGGACAACTTGTAATAATTGGCTGAATAATAAATAATACTGGTAATAGAGTTGTTTATAGTCATCATAATGCTTCTGATTGTAGTTGGAATAATCATTACGAAATTCCCAGTTATAAAGCATGTGCAGTGCACAAACGCAACTGAGATGCTTTATCAATTTTTGTTTTTAAGTCGGAGATCATTTATTTTTTCCTCTTGATGTTGCTACAAGGTGTATACAATTGAAAGTGAAAGTTATCCACCCAGTGTGTATATTATTATTTGGTGTGTCTGTTTGTCATCGAGGGTGACTCTGGTGCATTTATTGCTCCCTGAGCTAGTCTGGAACAATAGCTCTATTCTGGCTCATGTCTCTGGAGGGAGGCAGCAGTATTCGGCGTTCCCGGCACTCTGTATGCCAGCGAGGCTCGGTTTGGGATTGGATTTCCACAGCCACCTGGAGCTCAGAGCACAGGAATGCCATTGTTCCTTCTTCCAAACTATGACCGGATCAGATACACATGCAAACACACATCATGCACATAAACAGGCTGAATGTGCATGTACATTCAGTACACAAAATGCTAGAACAGCTCATACAAACCTTCCTGTTCCCGTAAAATCAGTAACCCTGTTTTGCTGTGCTGTCATTGCTTTTGTAAATGGACAGTAAACCATCAGGCATGTGCACCCAATGAAACTTGAGAGCAGAGCACTCTCTCAGTGTTTTTTATTTTTAGCTTCAAAGCTTGGTAAATATAAGCTGAATCTTTTGTAGTTTTACACCTGATGTTGTTAAACTTATCTGAACTTGTATAGTGAGTGAAGAATTGTTTGAAACAAATGGCACAACTGCTCAAACAATCGGTCAGTCAGTTGTAGAAAACCTGCAAAGCGAAGAAAGTGATTTAGCAAACAAACACGGGGTTTGTCAGACAAAACAAGCTAGTGGAAAAAAAAAAAGTATATTCCGTAAACATAATAGTTACTTGCAGAGCAAAATGCAGCCACACATGATGAACTCCCTGACCTTGGAATCGTTAAATCAAGAAACAAGAGATCCCACTGCTGTTACATCTCTTGTAGCTGGTGAAATGTAACATTTGCTTAGTTTACATTATACTTGTCTTTTTCATTAAAATAATGGCTGGGCTAACAGGCGGAAGATGAATCCATGTTGCAGCAGAAATGGTGCATCTTTGGTAGAAATAGAGCAGACAACTAAGAAATTAGTTGTCTGCTGATGCCAACTGCAACAGGAGGTGACTAAAAACCCGGCTGTATTATAGAATCAGTTGACCTGGGAGAGAATGCCAATTAAACACATTCCCACTAGTTAAAAAAACAACAACATTTAAATCTATGATTTAACAGGTAATTTAACCATTAGGAATGGGCTATTGAAAACACAACAATTTATTCCTGCACTTTGCATCTATTTGTATGGATAATATGTCGGTATTACTCAAAGCCCCACTTATTAATGGAGTTTTGTCAATAGGAATTTTACTCTTATATTTCTCCCTTAATTCTGTGTGATCTCCAAATTGCTTTTAATTATGTCTATATTTTCCCTTTTGTTACTCATTTTGTCATGTAAAGCACTGTAACTTTGTTTTGAAAGGTGTTGAAATGAAATAAAATGCAATGTATTTTAGGGGTAAGCAACATACTTTTACTTATTTATAGGACCCTTTTTTCTAAGTGAAGCATCTTAGGTGCGCTACTTGTTTGTTGTCTTTCTCTCATTAAACAATCAATTAATTTAAAAGTTGCCTTGTTGACCTTACAGAAAATCATTCAGGATGTTGTAGCGTGTTTAGTAAGATCAGATAGCAGTGGCCTAAATGGTTGATCTTCAGACAAAGTGAGAGAAACGGGAACAGGGGGATGAGAGCGAGAGATAGCTATCAGCGGCATTAAGCAGTTTTTTCTCTTTTGGCCTTGCAGTTACAGTTGTGCATGTGTTTGTGTGTGCATGCGTGTGTCTTCTGGCCTTCCAATGGGTCACATTAGGGATAGAGTTCCATTGAAGTGGGTCAGCCAGTGCCACCAGGGAG
The DNA here is from genome assembly GCF_019176455.1 of Solea senegalensis. Taxonomy (NCBI): domain Eukaryota; kingdom Metazoa; phylum Chordata; class Actinopteri; order Pleuronectiformes; family Soleidae; genus Solea; species Solea senegalensis. Next base: position 18,021,347 of record NC_058029.1, read on the forward strand.
TCTTGCCAGTTCCCTTCTCACTCTAGGGCTGGAAACAGCCAAAGGCCAACATAAACACATAAGCCTTGTGTGTGTGTTTCATGTGTTGTTTTTGAGTATTACATTTTTGTGTGTGTGTCTGTTTATAGACATTGGTTTTTGCTGCCTGTCATTCATTGACATTACATGTGTCACAGTACTTTGACTCCCCATGGACAACTTTGCTGGTAGGAGATTGTGAAATTGTAGGTAAATTTGAAGGTAAACAGCACAGCAATTCAAAGCAAAGGAATCAGTATGTTAAGACTGTACATAGAACTGTCAGAGCCTTTCTCACAGTCAGCTGTGTCTCCGTTGGATTGGACACTGTTTCTGCTGGCTTAATGATAAGGAAATAGGATTTAGTCCAGTATTCAGCAGCTGGGGAATTAGAGTTGTGCCAGTAGGTGATGATCTCAGTGATTGATGGTAGTTAGTGTGGGCACTGACTAACAAACTAAGCCCATGGAAGGTTTCTGGAAATTTACTGGGAATTTTCCACCCCTTTGCAACCCTCATCAGGATATAATAAAGACTGCAGATGCTGAAGTGGGGATGACTGTCACCACTTTGCATGATCAGTTCTTTCAATCATTGAATGAATTAAATAATGTATATTTAAAGATAACCTTATGTAAGTCAGTATCTGAGTGCATGTCGTTGACAATAATGAAACTGTTGGAGACCCCATTAAAATCTTAGTCATACTTCGTAAGAGAGGAAGACAGGAAAAGCAATGTATGGTCCATTGTAAATACATGCTGTTACTATAGATGTTGTTTTTGAAATCATGCTTAAGGATGATTGAATTCACCACTACCAAAAGTTAAAAATGCAATTTTTATCCCTCATGCAGATATATACAATACCAATGCTGTATGTTGCAAGCCTATCAAGTTTGGTTTACTTACAAAAACAGATTATGTTCATGGATGGTGCAAAGCTTTAAAAGTCACCTTGAACATCAAGAGAAACAAGTCAGCAGCTTGCCTGGTGGCACAGAGTAACCATATACACCCTTTTGCTTAGCTCCAACAATTACCTTCTTTGTAACTGAGCGGTGTTCCATATGTTGCTCTCAGCATCTGTTTCTGTCTGAGATATGACCCAACAGGAAGAGACATAGTTTCCATGGTGACAGCCAAACTGCTTGCCCATCCCCCCTCACCCTCCATAGAAGGAAGGGGAATATGTCTAAATTCTGCTGACTCATGGAGAAACGATTGTTTGACTCACTAAAACACAGATGTCTCCCCTTACTATGACCTGGAAGAAATGTTAATACCTTTTTTTTCTTTTTTCTTTTTTGCCGTGTTTCACATTGTTTGTTGGTGAGTGTGTCTTGGCTTCTCCCTCTGGCTTGTACTGCTATTTGTTTTGTAAAATTTCACTGTCATTTGAAGTTTCTCTACCATTTTCTCTGTCTGCTTGTTTTTTATAATTTAGCCTCAAAAAGAATATGACTATTTTGCAGTTTCAGTAAAAGTAAGATATTGAGTGTGTGCATTGTGGTGTGGCCAAGTTGCACCTGATCTCTGTAGAGGGTTACTTGTTCTCTGACTTTGACTCAGCCTTACTTCCCACAAGCTGCAGGCAGCTACTGTGTTGTGCACTTGATTAACTCATGCTGTGAACCTAACTTGGTGCAGGGCAAAAGCAGGAGTACTGCCTACATTTACATAATATAAGCCATTACCCATCAGACCTACCAGTAAAGTAGTAGTAATGCTGAAACCTAGAATGTCTGTAATTTCAGACAACAATATTGTTTTCTTAGTCACTAAACCACAGAGCTGCTAAATTTCTAAAAGCCTAATAGGGATTAAATAATGTTTTCTTTTTTAATCTAAAAAGGCCATATTTCTACCTGAATGACAGACCTGTTGTTTTTGTTCTTAGTGCTGCTCCCACATGGTGGCATTTACTACATAAATCACTGTTAAAAAAAGGACTTTGACTCTTGCAAGATCTACACCCATAATCAGCTGACGAATATAACAAATATTACTTGTTACATACTCAGTCTTGGTAAGGAAGGAGGTGAAAGATCATCCAACAAAATACTTTTAAGGGGTTTATATGTAAGTGACCAATTGCAACAATCTTATTTGCTTGCTGGTTTGATTTATTACTTTTTTTTCTTTCGCTGTTAGAGATGGGAGATGTGGCGTTCTGTATGAGTAGGTATGTAACTTCTACAAACCCAAGACTAAAACAGCAGCATCCACATCTACATGTCAGCATTAAAACTGAACCAAGCCTTAAAAAAAAACATTGTCTGAAACCTTTAAATCAATATTTTAAAATTAAAGTACACTGAGTCTGAATAAGGTTGTTTATATCATTAAATGTTGCAAACATGACCTGAGACAAATGTATGTTCCTCAGTAGATAAGTGTTTGTTAAGAAGAGAAGTAGATTAGGACAGAAGAGACATTTTCCTGCTGTGACAGGTTGGTTTTAGATTTGTTACAGGGCCACCCATCTGCCCCAGGCTCACCCAGAGTGCTGAAAATACAGCACTGCCCTCTGGGCCCACAAACGTCCCTCTTTAGCGCCTATCTTCTACTGGTCAGCTCCTCTGAATGTCTCTGTGCTTGTTTGTGCTGTTGTGACTCTGCTGACACTGATAACCATATAATATCAACTGTTACTCCTTGCTGATGGACTGCAGAAGAACAGGCCCATTGTTTTCTGTGTGTGTGTGTGTGTGTGTGCAGGCAAGCACACATGCTTGTGTGCGTGTCAGTGCGTGTGTGCTGCTGTTAATCTGCCAGAGGCCTGGATGTGGGTCAGTGTGGTTGCAGCTCTACAAAGACATACAGCGTTAGGATACTACACTCTATACTTACTGTAGGTGGCCTTTTCTCATATAAATTTGCTACATAACAATTCTAAGTAAAACAGGGTGAACCAGATTGTGCTTTTGTTGTTTTAATCATTCTAGCCCAGTGGTTCTCAAACTCCACCCCTCACCTCCTACCCCCTTAAAAATATAACTTCCATTCACATCTTACCCATACATGAGTATACACGTAGAATGTTTTATTAAATGAATATTGAGCTTCTGTCTTTTTTTAAAATAAAGAAGGAAGAGCTTGTTTTTCAGAGGACCCAGAGTCCAAATAATATACATTTTAGTAATTAACAAGTTCCTTATCAATTGACAAGTTAGTCATTTTGTTAAATCTGAGGAGGCAAAATAAAAAAAATATGTCAACAATAACTAAAAACAGGCCTGCTACTGCATCCATAAATGTGTCCATGATTTGCGAGCAGTGCAACATGTCTCATTTGCATGCCTTAATGGTCTTAACCCCGCCCCACTGCTCGTTATGACTGTACACAACCCAGTATTAGAACCACTATTCCAGCCTAACAAAGGCATCTAAAATTATGTGGAACTAGCCTTATAAGAATTTGATATAGAAATAGTGTGCAGACTAGTCATGCCTGTGGCTCATAGTAGATATCACCTACAGTCAAGACAGAGTTATTGCTGAACAGTTGGTGTGTGCATGTGTGTGTTTGCAAGTCTAAATGCTATTGACTTCATGACGGAGCTGCTTAAATTAAATATTGATTGTGTTTGCTCCATGAGGAAGTGTGTGTGTGTGTTTAAATGTTACCACTTTGTGTGTTCCTGTGAGTTGAGTTGCATGTGTATATTTAGATCTTTGCTCGGTTGAGTACTATTATTATTATTATTGATTATGCGTTTTGCAGTAGCCAATAGGCTATTGAGTGCAAGTTTAAAAAATAGCCTCACATGCCAAATCGCTTCTACTGGTTAGTAGTGTTGAATATAAGGATTATGGGGGGGCAGGCTTGCAGGCTCAGGGAGGTTACATGATGCTGCTGACTGCCAGCAACTGACCAACAGATACAGAATAATAGACCAATAAAGGATATCATTATAATGTCATTTTGTGAAATGAATTCTCTGTGAAAGAATAACAGATTTACTATTTGTCTGAGGCATTATAGAGTCGATACGTTACTATAAACTTGGGATATAAAGGTAGTGTCAATTTTGAGCAAAAGTAACGTTGTGAAACTGAGACAGTATCAAAGGACATGTATTCTACGCAAAAGCAGCATCCCTGAATCATTTTCATGTAAAATATTAAATTGAAAGAATGTTGGCAAAATTTCCCTATCTCAACCTTTGGCTGTATGAAATAATTCATTCCAGAAGGATTGTTTTTTTTTTTTATTATCCTGCTCAGTAATCCAACCTTTCTGTCAGACAGTATCAGTTGGGGCATATTTTTCATAAAAGTGACACTCATTTCTTTCAAAATTAATTCAGTCCCTAAATGCAGAATGCCAATTCAGCAGTACAGCTAATGTCACTCTATAAAATTCAAATATTATCTCTGTTGGCTGGAAATTATATTAAGCATGCCTTTTAAATTGCCATTTAATGAAAGGTATTCCTGTTGAGCAATCTATTAATCTTTATCCTGCCACCTGAGTCATCATATGTAGAAGTCTAACTTCATATTAGCTTCTTTTTATCAAATTAAGTAAACTGCATGTTTTTTGCTCAGTTTTGGCTGTAAACTGACTGAAACAATTAGCACATCCATCTCCTCCACAGCAGAGAATAGTTCACTTCTCCAGTTTCCTACATTCACCATAGTGGGTGCACCTGGTTTTTAAAGGAAAAGGCAAACAAAACTGATTGGTTTAATTGATGTTATGATTTTAAACATTTCAGTTTTTCAACTTCACATTGATAGCATTTAGCTAGTGTAACACAGTTGTGTTTAATCCACATTGTGCCACTACACTGCAAGTGTAGGCCATTGAATGCTGAGTAGAATTACTAGGAAATCTGCTTTAGATTGTGAATTTTGCTGGGAGCATTTGAGCTCACAGCTGAAGGCATGCATGCACTTAAGTTTAGTCCTGTTAGTAAGGGACATGGTAGCACAGAGAATACAAACTGTAAGTCAACTGTAAGTTACCCAAGTGACTGTGGCACTCAGGACAAAAGAGGGAAGGTGGTATATATGTGTCAGTGTGTGCGTTTTCATTGCTATCGTTCCCATTAACAGTGGTCTTTGCTGCTTTCTGTACCGTTTCCTGTGCTCTCTACACCTTATAAACAGGAAGTAGATCTCTCCCATTCTCTCCGTGACTATCTCCTTTTATCTGTCTTTTTCTGTCTGTTCTTTGCTCCTTCATTCTTCCACTTCCCACCCTGCATCCCTTGGTGAGCACATACAATATATCTAGAAAGTGACAGGCTCCCAGACCACATTCTTATTATGGAAAGCAAAACAGGCTGTTATTGGAGCCGTTTCATCCAGGATAAATGTGACAAAGTTGCGTGTCAAACATTTTGGACCAGCTGCTTCTTACCTATTTTCTCCTTGCTATTCCTGGTATTCCTGTTTTTCCTCTCCTGGCTTCCTCTGGAAAGCTGTCACAAATGGTGAACTATGCCTGCAGTTGCCTGTGATACTGTTGTCATCTTTTGTTGCCTTTCCTCTAGTCTCTTTATAGCAAGGGTGTTGGTGCTAGTGCATGCATGGTGTGCAGCAGACCCCTCAGGGCCTTCCTGTCCCACACCACTGGAGACATTAGGTGTAGCAGGAGGTTGAAAAGTGTACTGGACAGAAGTGGATGAGGAGGTGCGGTTGGTACAGGATTGGCACAGCATTGTTTGTTGTTGTTAAGACTGGAAGTGTCATCTCTGGACTCCCTCTGATGTAACATGCACTACAAACAGAAATCTTGGAAAGAAACCTACATGTCCATAGCAAGCTATCACATGGGCTTTCCTAAAAGACATGTTTTTTTTAAGGAAAAGACACCTCTCTTTGTGTCTTATCCTATTTTGTCTCTCAAGTGTCTCGCTCTCTCTGGCTATCTTCAGAGAGAGAGTGGAACATTAAGGTTTAATGCTTGGCCGTGGCTGGTTGGTCACAGAGTGTTCCCCCTGAGTTTAGGAAGCTTTAAAGTACGGATTTGACTGCCTGTTAGTTTTAGCTCACCCCACATTGCGTTCTAAATTGTCCAGAACAAAGGTTGTTTGAGAGCCCCTCAACCTTATTTGGCTCCAGTCCTATTATGAAGAGTTATGTGGGTGCAGACATGCATTTATGAGTTAAGTGATTTCTACTTGCTTAAAGAGGACATGTGCTTGCTTGCTGAGATTTTGTTAATAGTCCCTCCATGAGCTCATCTTCACCTCTGCATTTGTGTGTCTGGCTCAGTGTCTGGTAGTTTGGATTCATAACAGGAATTATGGTGATAAAATCCGAATAGAAATAGGCCTCTGTGGGAGAAGAAAGAGTTAGACTGTGGATTAATCACAGGGAGTGTTCATTAGGGTCACAGATACAAGCCAGAGAGGGTGGAATGATGAGGACCCAGCCTTTTGGCTGCTGTGCTGCATTCCCTGCATTGATTCACAGCTGGAATGAAGAGAAATAGGGAGTAATGACGAGGACTGAAACTCTTTTTCTTCAGAAAATTTGCCCTAGAAAGTATTGTCTAGGGCTACTGCTGCAATATTGACCATGCAGAAGCTGTACCGAGTTTCTCTGATGTGACATTTTATGCTCACTGCTTATTTTCCCTGATTGCAGTGTAATTGACCATTAATGCATATACAGTCAGCCCTAGTATCTACTAATACAGAATACATCCATATCTCTATAATGCAGTCTTACTGCAGAGAACTGTGTCTTGACTGTGAATGTAGATGTTCACACCATACCATTGTTTGTGCATTAATAATATGCTACTAGACAATTGTATACTAGATTTTACACTTGGACATCATCAAAACTTAAGTTATACCATGTCCTGAGTTACAATGTGGTCAGACTACACCTTTTAAGCACGATTCCAGCTCTTAAGTGGTCAGCCCCCGATTGACTCGATTGTTTCATACCCTGTACTAGTGTGTCATACTGACTGGAAATTAAATACAGATCTCAGATGCCTCACGACCTCCCACTTTTTTCTGCCTGCTACGTGTTCTGTCACGTCAGTGACATTGACCAATTCGAGCACAGAGCCTTCTGCACATGCCAAAACAAAACGGTCTGTGATGGTCTGTCAACTGAGACATCACATCTTGATGTAGTGGTTGCCTGAGGTGTGTGCATATCTTTGTGTTGAAATTCAGTGTTTTTAAAATCAGGTCTGCCTTAAATCAGCATTAGCATTACAGTAGGGTTTTGTGTCTTTAACTGTATGAGATCAGCAGTTAATGCCCAGTTGTGGGAAAAGCTGAGGTAGCTGTATATGTTGGAAATCCTCCCAACTTTGCTGCACCACTGGACAAGAGCCCATTCAAACATAGATAGATAGATAGATACTTTATTCATCTCACAGAGAAATTCACATTCAAATTAACATGCATGCATTGAGTCTCTTTCGCAATCAATATTTCAAGTTTAAATTGGCTTGACAGTATGACAGTAATCAAGAACATTAATTTCAAACATGAAATATTTTGTTTCATGCTGTACAATGTCTCTCCAGAAAGGGATCGTAGGGATGCCGGGCCTTTTGTGCTCTTTGTGGTCATCCTTGGTCTTTTTCTTCTCATCATACAAACTCATGCATGCATGGACATGAGCATGAAATGAACAAAATGAGAGGTTTGTTCTGCAGACACTGACACTCAGAGACTGGTTGCTATTTGCACTGCTATGTGGTTCTGTTGGTTTATTTTGTGATTGTCAGGGGAATCTGATGAGTATTTATAGATGCTCTTGCTTGTCCTGCCTCCAATTTGCAGATGGATTGCATTCCACTCAAACATTGTGAAAAATACGTGTGTGAAAAATAAAGTGATGGAAAGAGAGCCATAGTTTGAGGCATCATGTATATGCAAGACAGATGGAGAGAGAGAAAAGCAGTGCGTAGATGAGGAATGATGACTCACTCAGGAAGAGACACACGGACACCTTTGGTGGCCAGGACCCTTCATATACCAAAGCATACCTGCACTGCGGTGCAGCCTCCTCACACTCACTAATAATAAAGAGTGTGTAGGCTGGCAGGAAGAGATTTATGGTATGGCTCCTCTTGTAATACATATTTTTAATGCACACATATTTACACACTGGCTGGAAATATGAAGTCCCAACAGACCAGAATTAAGACTTGGCTTTAAAGTAGGCCAAGGACCAGATTGAAGGACACACATACTGAGACATATTCATGTTCATCTTCATTCTCTGCAGATTAAAAAAAAAGCAGATTAATCCAGTGAAATGAGCAGTTATGGGAATCTATCAGTTGTTCATCCCTGTTAACCTACTTCTTCATCCCCCCTTTCTTATATTGCTCCAAGGCCGGCAAGTGCCTTAGGCTATGTTTAACCTCTGGGTGGGTGTGGAGGGATGGAGAATGATGGATTTACAATACAATACCCAATACAGAGATATGCCAACTATTTTGTAGTTGATGGACAGCTTTCGAATATCCGCTCTTTAGATACTTTATGTGTAATGCTACTTTTCCACTCATACCAGGAAGTGTTTGTGCAGTTGGACATGTGCCTGGTGACATTGTGACTCTGATTGTGTGATAATGTGAGAGATGAGTGTTATTATTGTGCGTGCACAGCCAGGAAGTGCGTTTCGAGGACGTTGAGTGACAGCATCTCTCTCGCCTTCCTGTGGTTGCTTTGAGGTTTTTGCTTCCCTAAGGTGCAATCGGAGTTGTCTCTTTTCCAGACTGCCTGGAAAAAACCACAGTCCCCAACTGGAATGTATGAGTGAAATTAAGTGTATTTAAAATATCTCTTTATACGACACAAGATTGCACTATTTCACTACAGATTTTATTTGATGATTATACTAATTATGAAATATAAGAATTTTGATTGCTGATGACCTTAACAATTAATGTTCTTTTTTGCATCAAGAAACATAAAAAGCCATAATAGACTCACTGTTACTCTCTCTCGACAGACGAGAAGTTCAACAGTAAATCCATCCATCTTGAGCACCAAGCATCATTGATTCCAGCACAAGAGTTCACCTCAGCTTGCTGGGTTTTTGTTCAGTCAGTGCGGAACACAGTCCACTCCACACTACTCTGTTATTGTTTGAAAACATGCACAGTCTGTAACACATACACCTGCTGTCTATGCTACCCTGGCATTTTTGAGCCCCCCATAAGGGGAAGCTTAGAATAGTTACTGGCTCTTAGCACGGACGTGTATATGTCCACTGTACCTAAATGATTACTAGGTATGAATTTTCAGATGCGTAGGTATGGACGGAGCTGTAAAGTGTTGTGTAAATATTGGTGAGAAGTATTTTAGTCAGAAATAGTCTAAGTATTTACTCAGGAGGAACATAGGCTTTAATGCTATGATTCAAAATTTGACAATAAGGCCTTAGTGTGGTACATTACAATCAAATTAAGGACACTACTATGTACACAGTAACTCATGACACCATGTAGACAATCAAAATAGGAATGAAAAAATTAAATGACATAAAACCAATGATCCTAGACTAAACTAGTCTATAAATGGCAGACCCATATGCACTAAAATAAAGAAAAAAGATTTAGAATTGAATCAAATCGTGACCTTAGATCAGGGGTCTCAAAGTGGCGGCCCGGGGGGCCACATGTGGCCCTCCAATCAATTTCATGTGACCCATGTGAGTCATTTCTATATGTTTTTATTTTTAAATGAATAGATTCATTTTACATCATAAATATGTTTCATGAGGCAATAGAGTACAAAAAATGAATTAATACGGCATATTGATGATATGAGTTTATAACGTCCAACGCAACTGTTGCTTTTCCCAAAAAAGTAGGGCTTTTTTTTTACTTGACTGGCCTTGACTGACCAGACAAGACCGTCAGTGGCCCACAGGTCATTAGTTTGAGACCCCTGCCTTAGATCAAATTCCAAATAGAATCAAGGATTTGGAGAATCGTGAAACCGTTTGCATACAGCTGCTTCTGCAGTGATGTGATAAGACGTTGCCTCACCCTTGATGTCTCAGGGTGCATAACATATTATGATTTAACAACGTAACATGGTACAGCACCATATTCATTAAACATTAAACATACATCAATAACATCATTTGAATGCAGATGGTTTTTAATCTGAAAATGATGTTTTCAAACGAAAACATAGTAGCATGGATGTAGCCTTAGTTTTAATCTGACTTAACTCTTGTCTTGGCTCTTTCTCCCCTCTTTCTGTGTTGATCGCTCTCCTTGCTGAGAGTTTATGGAAGTCTGCTGCAGTTAATCCAGTCATTGTCCTTCCTTTTTATGAGGATGATATATCCGTCGTAAGTAATTGTATGTAATATATAGGCCTCGTTAATAAAGGCATTAAATACAGAAAATGTAGCAAAAGTTGAGGGAGCAACTGATGGCCACCTCTGTGCAGTTACAGTTATTCTAGATCACACAAAAGTTCTACTTCTTAATGCAACTGCTTTGTTTACCTTTTTTTTTTTACATCTGGAACTCAAAGCTCTGTTTTTTCTTGTTTGGTAAAGGAGCATGTTTGAGTGACGAGCGAAGGAAGAAGTGGCATCTCTGTGGCTCCGCCCCCCTCTGCTGGTGGAGCATACTACATATCCGACCAGAGACCCCTATAGTCACATTGAGAGGTATGTTTGCAGAAATGATGGTGCTATATGAAATGAAATGAAAAATATGTTAGTTCAAACATCCTTTTTATTATTCTGGCTGTATCATTGCACCAACAAGAATTATTAATAACTTCTAATAACTTAGGGCAAATTCTGAACTCTGTATGTGGTGCGTGTTCTATCAAGTTGGGGGATCACTTCTCCTAGTGGAGTCCTAAGTGATGTTCAGACTCATTAGAGCAGAGCCTGGTAAATGATTAATGGTGTCTAGTTTTACTTAGTCTTATTTTAGTTCTAATTACATCTATTTTAAATCTGTTAAGTTACAGATGTCCTTTTTTCCTATTCCACGTAAACTATTATTTAGGTGATATGTGGCCTCAGCATAGTGATTGTACAGGAGCTGTATTTCCAAGATGATGATAGTGAGATGTGAAGTGCAAACCAAATCCATCAGTGGTCAATTTTGTCTTGGTCGTTGGCACATTGAGAACTGCTGATGACCAGCTGCTTGAACATTTGGCTGCTCTTTTCTTATTTAGCTACTCGGTTGGTTGAGAATTATACTGTCTGTGTCCATTTTTGATAAGATGTCAAGCTCATGGGGACAGTGGAGATGTCGATATAGCTTTGGCTTCCATGTCTCTCTGTCTGTCTTCTTTAAATTTCTTTTGTACTCTTTAACTGTCAAGGGAACACCATCTGTGACAGTGATGTGTATTGACTTTTGCCTAAAATGCCCAAGTGATTGGAGATTGAAGCATTTAATTCCACTTTGTACCACTGCCAAGATTTACATTGGTAATCAATGCCATAGGCAGTTCTGTTTTACTCTTTGTATATTTTAAACTTTGTTTTCTGTTTTTCCATCTGTTGCTCTATTTGTGTCTCTCACTCTGACAATTAAATGGTATTAGATTCTGTTGAAAGAGAACACAAGTGTATTTGAGTCTGATGGTATCATCATTATGGAAAGTAGGCTCAAAAATGTATTTTATGCAAATCAGTCAATATTCAGTTTTAGAAGCATTTTGAGGAAAATGCTGCCCATAAAACTTCAAGACTTAAAATGCATTGGAAAAAAAATAAAGTCATTTGACTAAGTGATCAGCCCAGGATGTGTCTATAAAACTCATCTGCAATTGTGAGAAATGTATTATTCATGATCTTCACGTGCAGCACGGAGCAGTTTTCCCACTCTAAACTCCTATAGCAGGGTTTTAGATGTTTAAGTGCCTTTGCTGATTAATTGTAATCATGAAATACTTCTTGTCAGTTCCACACAGAGTCTGTGTGACCTGGTCTTACTTCATTATATGGAACATATTTGTGATTAGTGTAGTAACATTGGGCAGCAATGTACTTGGATGCAGGATGTACTTGTCTTGTTTAAAAGCAGTTTCACTGAAAGTGCACAGCAGCACTCTTCTCTGTTATGCAGATTTTAAAATGTGCTTATGGTTTGTGCTGCTCTCTTCTTCTTCTTTGGTGTTTTTCTGTAGTTGCAATCCTGTTGTATTCACAATGACTCAGCTTAAAGGAAAGATAAAAGGTACTGATATTTCATTTTGACTTGGACAGTGGTTTCCTTAGTTTTTAGGGGCACCCCTACTCTGTCCTAATCTTTTGGAAAAATGTGTTAATATGTTAATAAGATGTACACTTAGTAAATTGTATATATCTTGTAATCCTAGAAAAGGATAATCCAAAATGTATTACCATTACAGACATAAAAACATTTTTCAGGGTCTCCCCCATACAAACTTGGTAAACTAAAATTATAAGCCTCACCACGTTGTAAGGCTGCACAATTTATGGTTTTTAATCACGATCACAATTTTGGCATCCCATGATTAAATCTGCTCGAGCTTATAGAAATGCGTGCTGTACTGTAACAATAACCAGTCTATTGGAAACTAACCGTAAAAATAAGGTAAATCATTGTCATGTTGCTCTGTGTTGCAATCTGTTGTTAAGGCCCCTAAATCTGCACTGACCTCCAATAACATTATCATACATGGAAGGCAACACCTTTGTAGTAAGATTAAATGCTTAAAAAATCAAGGGTTTTCCACCCGCCGAATAAGGTCACATGTCTGATGCTATAACACCCGATGGTTCAACTCCCGGCTCTGCTAGTCCCCATGCTAATGGGGACTAGCAGGGGCAAGACACTTAACCCCAGGTTGCTCCTGATGGCTGTGAATGGGTATGGGTAAGTGCTAAAGAAACTTGGAGGATGGAAGAGTTGCTTGTGTTAACGGAGTTGTTTTAACTCTTGTGGAACACAAACTATTTCCACAATGGGGATTTCAGAGAAACAGGAGGTGGTTCAAGTTCGAGTGTCAAAAATGTTATTTATGTATTTATGTATTTATTTATTTATTTATTTATTTATTTATATGTTTATTTCGGTCATGACATTTAGATCACTCACACATCAGTTTAGTTCACACAATACACATAATCGTAAGGGAAAGTGGGAGAAGCAAAAGCTTATCTAGTCCCGCCCCCATTATCATCATACATTACATAATTATACTTTTCTTATGACATTCGACAAATGTTTCAGCATCAGGTAGCATTAAGAGATGTAGTCTAACTCTAGACAGTCAAATCAGACTCCATGTGTGTCTGTTATTGTGTTGACAAGAAAACCACGGTGTGTAAGCGCATGTTATGCATGTTACTATTAGTTGGCAGCAGCTTCGGGTTAGCGTAAGGGGGTAACGTGTAGTTGTGGAACAATGGCTACAACCACAACACTATTTTTTCCCCATCTGGCACGTTACTGGGTGCGTGGTTAAATCCTCGACCGCAACTTTGCTTTTGAAGGTGAAGATTGTGACTTTGTTTTGATCAATATTTGATTTACAATCGAGATCGTGACACCCCTAGTAAATATAATGCCTTTATTTACTCACTGCTTTCGTCATGTTAACTGAGGCACCATCCACACAGAAAAGGAACAAAACGTTCATCTTTTTCTTTGTCATTTTGAGAAACTGTTTCGTAAACATGGGGTTTGTTTCAGGAAATTTATTCATCCACATGAGACCCCAAAACAACTCAAAACACTATGGAACATATGTCAGGCCTGTACGTGGCACTGTAGCTCTGCTACAGGAATACTACAAAACCATGAGATAATGTTGAGCATGAACATTCAGCATGTGCACTGTTTTACAAACTTTTTTTTTAGCTTTATTCGAATAAGTATACATTCCGTACATTCCCAGAAACAGGTACAGAATGAACACAGCCAGGGGGACTAAGAAAAGAAAAGAAATGGTATCATAAAACAAACAGACCAAACAATCTCTAAAGACAAGAAGAGGACAACAACGACAACAAAGATAAGCAACAGCCAAGGTTGTGACCTGGAAATGAAAGGACCCCAGTCATGTGTAGCTTAGCTACTCCATATAGAGCAATGGAGACAGTACTTCAGGCCATCTTGTTCTGATTCACTTTACTAATATTAGCCTGAGTCTTGTCCTGCTCTAGTTGAAGGAGCGATATTATGACTGTTAAGGAAATCAGTGTTATCTTGGAAATGGTTTATCTGAGAAAGCACATGTGACCCAAGGACACTTCACACATTTGAATATCTCTGTTTTTTCATGTTGATGATATTGATATATGAGTCAAACTGCAACATATATTTTTACATGTTTGTTTATTGTGGAGAAAGTGGTGGAAAGACATCCTATTGTACACACATGGAGCAATCATACTAGCAGCTTTAACTTTGTGTGGATCTAAGACACACAAAGGCATTGTTCTTCTGGCAGTCACTCTTTAATTGTATTTTATAGCTTTAAACATTAATCCCCAAAAGGGAGGCTCCATGCTCTTAGTCATAAATTGTAAAGCAAGTGAATCTCTGGATCCTCTTGCGCTTGCTGAGTTTTCCCAGTGGTTTTGAGAAACACTGGTTGTGCAATCTCTAAAGGGGGATTAAGCCTGTGAAGGAGGAGGAGAGAAGGAGCCATGAAGAGAGACACAGAAAAGGATGTGAAGGGGGAAATTGTGTTCTTGGAGGGAAGTAGTGATGGCAACCACTCTTGAAAGGGGACAACATCACTAAGAGACGAACCGGGGAGTTGGAGTGGGGGTGGGGTGGCTCCGAGAGACGGAGCAAGATGCCCAGGATGGAGCTATAAAAGAAAGATGGAGGGAACGTGATATGTTAATGGATTAGGTCGAGAGTGAGGAGATGTGGGGATGAAGAATTGTGCATCTGTTTAATGTCATAGGGTGCCAGGCTGTTTAAAAGAGACTTCAAAGAGACTATCAGCCAACATAAACTAAACTGACACACATGCATCACACAGAGGCAGAGCCCGGGGCGGCAGTGAACACAGAGGAGAGCTGAGGTGTCCTCTGTCAGGCCTGATTAGAAATACTCTGTGTGGAGAAGTATGGGTCAGAGACAGCACTTGAAAAGTGTGTGTTCAGTCAATGTACATCCATAGATTTTCTACTTCTGCTCGGAGCACTGCTGTCAAATTCTTCCACATTTGTAGTATTCAGATAGCGTTTGGAAGAAAAACGGCTGACATTGCTCTGACAGCACTTTGACACAACTTTGTGAGCAAGTCTGTGCGGGTGTGTCTCTAAAAGAGTGCCTCCATGCCAGTGCCTGTCGCTGTCTGAGTGCACTGTTATAGATTTGGCATATGTGCTTGTTTCTAACTTCACACTGGGAAAAGTAAAAAGATAGACATATCCCAGCTCCTGCTTTGTTATCATGTCATGTTACTGAATGGAGGTCAAGCAAGGCTTGTATAATCCTGCAGTAGTCAGAGAAACGGACAGGAAAGAGACTAGAGAGCAAGAACTGAATATCAAGCTTCCCACTGTTGCTGGAATCTCAAGAATTTTGTGAAGAATGAACCAAACAGTGAGATGAGCAATTCATTGAAGATATCCAGGAGGATCTGGGAGTCTTTCTGACGATTATCTTAGAGCAATATATATTTAAGTATGTGTTTATTTGGTTTTAGTGGTTTTGATCTGTTGATGGTTGAATGTTTTATCTTTGAATCATAAGTTTTTTTGGGATGTGGTGTGAACCAAGAGAAAAAATAGGAGAACCACTTGTGCTCTTCTGTGGCTTTCAGAGACATATAGAGGTTATAAATCATAGAAACAAGACACATAAAAGAGCAAGGATGAAAACTGAGCAGATAGAGTAACATACAGTTCAGCATGGTAATTCTTATCACATTCAGCCCTCACCCATATCTTCCTCCTTTATATACAGTAGTAGAAGTAACACCTGCGTGTGTGTGAGCCATAGCCAGCTAATGGTGTGAACATGCTGTGCTGATAACACTCATGACAACACTACAGAAGGTGGCAGCCCATTTTCACCTCCCTACAACACACACAAACAATACTAAGAGAGGAACAGAGTCAAGAAATGTTTGTCTATTAACGCAAGGATCGTCAGTCTATCAATTCATCACATAACTGTCCAGTGGGTAGCTTGACAGGTTTACTTGACATGTGACTTACTGAGGGCACCAGTGTGTGCAGTGCTGACTCAAATGTTGTTCGGATTCAAAATGCAAGGGATATAAGTAGCAATAAGTATTGCTAAAAGAGAAATTCCACTATCTATAGTCCTCACAGTACCATAATAAACACTAACAATCACTTTGTGCTGACTGAATGAATTGATTTGGCCGTGTACTTGTCACTAATAGACCATACCAGAGCATAATTACGATGTTAACTGATTTCTTTTAGTTTTGAACGTGTTTAACGAGTGTGAGAGATCACAGTTTTGCATTTAAATGTCACCAGTTTCTCTTTGTCAGCCTGGGGGAGAAACTCTTGCAAGGTTACAAAACTCATAAACAGTGTGACAGGCTTGACAGGAGATATGAAAGTATCCAGTTGGGAGTTTTTTTTAATGAAACTGAAGCAGTTAAGCATGACCTTTTTACATAATAGTATCCACTGTTATTGGTTATTTCCAGCAGCTTTTCACCTCTCATCACAGTTAGTTACCACAAGCTAATGGTATTCAATGTTATGTGTATCTATCTTTTTGACATGTCTGAGAGAGATTGTGTAACTGCATAAATGTATACTGATAGAATGGATTTTTCATGCCTTGCTGCAGAATAGTACACCGTTTTATTTTAGTACAACTCTGCACTGCTGCAATGTCAGGACGTTGAGACTTCATGAATCTGTCGGCACAAAAGTCTAAGAAAAGAAAATTTTTGAGAGAGCAGAGATCATTACTTTTCTGCTGTATATGGCACATTACGCTACCAGAATCCCATCAGGTGGACTTTACAAAATGCTGCTCTGCACTTTTCTGTCCTCTGAGGCTGCAAAGCTAACCTGAGCTAAGCTAACTGAGCTATGTATGACGTCCTTTTTTTACACCTTGGGGGCATGAAAGAAATCACCATGGTCAAATGAATTTTCTTCCTTCTGCTGCTGCAACCTGAGGGATCATTGAGGCAAAGATTCAGCTAAAGAGAGGAGAAATGGTGCTCGAGGAGAGAAGGGAAGGGGAGCAGAGGAATGTTAATGTGGCTGTGTCTGTCTCTTGCTGCCTGCCAACGAAATGCAATTACTATCACAGCTCCTCTCTCTCTGTGTGACCATGTCTGTGTCTGTGTGTGTGTACCTGTGGGGGTGAGTGTGTGACTGCATTTAAGCACACAGGAATTTGGTATGCCCAATGTAAAAAGAGTAGATTGGTTTGTCCATGACACGGCATCTGGGAAAACCGATACAGTAGATGTCTGTCTCCTCTGTTTAACTTTGCTTGAGAACTGGAAAGCAGCGAAAGCATCGCTTAGAAACATCAATGCTAAAACACAATTTTTCAGCGTGCTTATATTGGTGCCAGATACTAATCTAACAGATTCACTTTTACATATGTTCTCGTTGATGTAATCTTTTTCTATTTTGAGGCTCTCTTGCAGTGTGGAGGTGACCGTTTGGAGAGGTGCTGATAAACAGCCGACAGATAAGAGCCGGGAGTCAGATCGGCAGGCAGGCAGAAGGGCAAATAGAGGTGTTGCGAAGATACTCGGACACAGAGCTTAGAGGAGTGGAGGTTGAGGGGAGTGGGGAAATAAAGGAAGAGATGCATGAGAAGAAATGGAGAGTGATCTCTGAGCTTTGATTCTGTGTGCCGCTCAGGGCTCACCATCACGCTGCTTTAATATTTTCGTCTTTAATACTTTCTTTTCATTTTAGGATGCGGAGGTTTGCCTACTGCAAGGTGGTTTTAGCCACCTCTCTGGTGTGGGTGATGCTGGACATGTTCATTCTGCTCTACTTCAGTGAGTGCAACAAGTGTGAAGACAAGAGGGAGAGAGGACTGCCCGGCAGAGAGAGTGAGTCAATGACAAGCACACATATATGTGGTTTCAAAAAGGCACTGTCTAATCATCCAACTTCCTTTTGTATTGAATTAATATGTGTGCGTTTGTATATTTTTAGATGCTCTCACCAGGCCGCGGGACGGGCCGGGTGAAGGGGGGAAGCCTGTGGTGATCCCTAAGGAGAACCAGGAGAAGATGAAGGAGATGTTTAAGATTAACCAGTTCAACCTCATGGCCTCAGAGATGATTGCCCTCAATCGCTCACTGCCTGATGTCCGCCTGGAAGGGTAGGTAGCATCCTGCAGCCTCACTGCAGCTAATCATCTGTCTTTTTATTTAGATTAGCTCATGAAGTTCTCCTTAAAATGTCATTGGTTTTCATTTCTGAGAGAGCATTTACATATCTTATAACAGGATTCTGTTATAGCAGACATTAAACTTCACATCGACCCCTCTGCTCTCGACTAAGGTTAAATTTGAATTATTCAAGTACAGGTCTAAGTGCTATGTAAATGATGTCTAAGTATATAAAAAGAAATATATTCAATAAACTTTAAGACAAAGTTGTTTCCCTCTGCCATAGATTTTTCAACAATGCCGCCTGTCTGCCTGTCTCATCGAATCAAAATAACATCCCATTAGTTCACCCTGAAGATTGATCCGTCTTTGCCCTGTTTCCATAGTAAATTCATAACATGAAGAGAAGAAACTAAGTAATGACATGACTTTGCAGTAAACAAAATTAAGAGTAGACATATATCTACAAGTGTTGGTGTCAGTACCAGTGACTCTTCAGACAAGGAGTTTGACAGAGCAGCAGACAGACATGCATCTGGCCAAAGCGTGGACGTCATGTCACGGTTCATTCAAGCAGGTGAAAGCCAGCTGAGCCTTCCATCCACTCTTTGCTCCTTTTTTCACTGTGGTAGCAGAACATGCACAGATCAGTAATAAAGGTTTTTTTTTTTTTTTTCTGAGAGCCAGACGGGTAGAAAGACTGACTGACAAACAGACACAAGACTGACAGGCAAGGTCACTTGCACACTAGACAGGCAGGAAAGAAGGAGGACATCGATCCGTGAAATGGGTTTTAGTCTTTGAGTGAGAGTTGATTACTAGGTGTGTTTTCACTCTGCCTGCTCTCCGTCTATCTGCTTTTCCAATTAGGAGATAAGACGGAGTCGGTATTGAGCAAGGGAATGTCTGTGTGTGCAGGTACGCATGCGTGTGTGCGTGTGTCCTCAGTCCTGTGAATGAATTCATCATGGCTAAGCTGGTCGTCATCACCTGAAACTTCTGATGGTTTGTTTTCAGTGTTGTCATCAGTACAGTACTGGGTGCAAAAATAAATTGGCAGTGACTGCTCTTTCTGACATCACTGTCAAGTCTGTGCGTGTGTGTGTGTGTGGTTGGGTGGGTCTGCGGTATATGAAAACACTTTCCGTGACCACACCTTCCAGACAACTTAACATTTTCTCCCTTTTTTGGATCCCGACTGTGACACATAAATGTATACGTCTGTGTTTGTGTAATGTTGTAAGAGTGACGTTGTTTTAATCAAAACCACACCACCCAACCACCCATCGTAACTATCCCCACAATTCTCTTGGTGCATTAACAGCATGTAGCTCATTACTCTGCTATTCTGTTGCCAAATCCTGCTCCACCACTCCAAGTGGATTCACAGGACTCACAACAAGTCCTCAGTTTTTAAAATCTGCATCATGTGATACCCTGATTTGTGTGTACATGTGCGTGAGTCAACATGCTGGCTGGTGTGGAAACACAGAAGTCTTGTTTTCCCTTCAGCTGCACAGCAAAGTTCATGGCCTGAGACTGGAATGATTTGTTTGCATTTGAAGGGGAGAGAAATAATTAACTGACGTACAGAAGAGTGTATAGACTCCAAGGGTATCTCTGTTTTTACTGTGATTCATCTTATGTGCTCATCCTCTTCACTTCCTTGCTGAGTGTATGGGCATGCACAGAATCACTGTGTGTTATTGAACGTGGTCTAGAAGCAGCTGCAGGATGGAGTTAATTCTTCATCTCCTCTCCTCTGTCACCGTCAGCCATGCAGGGAGGGTGTTGAGGATGGAGGAAGAGAGATCATATTCCATTCAGCTATTGTGTGAGTTGAATCTGTCACAGGGAGGAAGTCGCAGGCCGTTTCAGTTTTGTCATCAGCAGATAACAGTTTGAGCTTCTCACTGTGGGTCTTTTAAGGAGACACCGAGTGCGAGGCAGTCAAATGTCTGACAGCTTGCATGCAGGTATCAGCATGGCAGGCTGTCTTTTCCTGAGCTAAATGTTTTCTGCCATTTTAATGTGTGAGTGGCATCTGTAGTGCATACCAATCAATCTGTAATATCTCTGGTTTTGTTTTTGGTTAAAAAAAAGCGTTTGAAGCTGTTTCCCACTAAAACAAATTGTTTTATTTGTTTGGTGAGAAGATGATGAAAGACTCACATGTCCTCTGAATAAGTGTCAAAAATGGAATGTTATTTGTTGCTTGTATGTAGTCTTTTTGAAGTAGAGGTAATGGGGCTCATTATAAATGTACCTTACTCTTGGAAATAACTGGACTGGGACTTGTACAGTATCACCATAAGACAGTGACATAACCTTTTTGGAAAAAAATAAATAAATACTATGACAGCGGAAGCAAGTTTGAACCTTCTGCAGTTGTATCTTAATGAAATTTAAAACATGGGTTCAAGCTTCAATCTTAGAAAAAAATAAAACAAATATTTCATGTAAAGTTGTATATAGGTCTCTGATCCAGTCTTCACTAATATTCTTCTACATCCACTCATGCCTTCTCTTCTCTTTTAGAAGTCCTCCTCTGTTTCTCGTTACCAGAGTTTGAGTTTGCTCTACACTACTACAATGACTCACTCTCTAATTAATATTGCTAATCAACAGTCATCATGCTGACCCAGTGTGTCTGTGTCAGTGTGTTCACTCATCATTCATCCTCACTTGCCTTTGCCTTAGGTTGATAAAATTATGACTTCTCACATAGCCACAATAATGATTTCATTAACGCAGTGATTTTGTTACTGACTAATGTGGTTTAGTTGATGTTTGAGTCCCACTTGTCGACTCTCTTGTGTAGACTCACTTCAGCAGCAGCACTGCCTGTAGCAATCTTTTACAATCTGACAGAATCTGGATTGTGATGTCTCTCTACTGGAGGGTTTTTCTCTTTTCTCCCTCTGTCTCTGTCTGTTCAGTTTAAGCCTACAACTTCACATATTGCACATGTGGTTAATACATTTTCTTTTGTCATTCTTTGTGACATTTTTTTTTCTTTTGACATTGACATCATTTCAATATTGGAATATTCAGTTTCATTTGCAGGCTTTGTTTTACTATCTATTAAAGATTGTCATGGTTTTCCTCATTAAATTTTTTTTTTTTTTCTTATTGATTTGTATTCCCTGTAGGTGCAAGAACAAGTTATACCCCGATAATCTTCCACGTACCAGTGTCGTGATTGTATTTCATAATGAGGCATGGAGCACTCTGCTGCGAACTGTCCACTCTGTCATCGACCGCTCTCCACACACGCTGTTGGAGGAGATTGTCCTGGTGGACGATGCCAGTGAGAGAGGTATGAAAACACACTGCAGATAATTCCGTCAGTGTCTCTGCTGGAGGCTTAGCCTATTTTTTGAGAACTATGTTATGATTTTGTGCGCATGCACCAGTATATGTGCCGTTTGTGCCACTCTATCCTGTGCAATGCTGTTAATCCCTGTTTGGGCGAGGTTAGGTCTTTAATTTGTCAGTCGCAGGGATTACACTCTGTTATTACCTTCAACATCTCCCTCCCCCCCAGGTGTGTGTATATATGTGTGTTGTTGAGTATAGAAGGAATGTTACACATCTGCACATAAACAAAAACACAACCACACACTTACCTTTGATCTCTGCTGGTACAAAAAGAATAGGTTGCTGGTGTTGCTTGTAATCCAGCCTCTGCTGTGTTTGTTTTCGTCTGTCCTCTGGCCAGGTAGTTTGTGTAGTCATGGTCATTCAAAAGCGGAATATGAAATATAACCTGAAGCCCTCATTGTTTATTACACTGAGCTGCAAACAGAATAGAAGTGATGAACTTGAGTTATTTGAACTTCACTTTTCCCCTCCTCATAAACAACTTGGCTGCTTAAAGAACTTTTTCATTGGGTATCTTGAGACAGGCCATTGTCTGAGTGACTAAAGCAAATGAATTCCTCCATCATTCCTCTCACATTATTATTTTTGTTTTGTTGTAAGTCTGTGAAAGAAAGACACGTTTCCTGAGTAAAGATGTCATGAGATGTTTTGAACCTTCATGAATTTATATCATATCCTCTGTGAAAGTTTGAAGTACTCATCAACTCATGTGTTGTTTTGTAGATGGACTCAAATACTGGCTTGCACAGCAACATTAGGACCTCAAACTGACCTTGATGCAATTGTCGTATTTACTTCATTAAAAAAAGAACATCTGTTCATTTTTTTAAAAGGTTTTCAGGAAAAATGACAACCATATTTTAGTGAATGGCTGCATTATTTTCCATTCATCTGGTTTAGGTGCTGTGTCTCGGTCTTTTAATGGCTGGAAAAACTCTACTATTGTATTATTTAATTAATATCCAAGCTTTTCTTGTTGCAGATTTCCTGAAGCGGCCACTTGAGCAATACGTCAGAAGGCTTGAAGTCCCTGTCAAAGTAGTGAGGATGGATCAACGGTCTGGACTTATTCGTGCTCGTCTCAAAGGAGCGTCCATCTCCACTGGCCAGGTGTGTGTGCTGCCACAACTCAGTGATCTGAGGCCTCATTTGTAAAGCATGCATACTTACCAAAGAAGGTTTACACCAGTTTGTATGCAGTTTGTATATATTTGATTTGGCTCTGATCGAGGCAAATGGAAGCTTCAGAGGGAGAGAGTTTTCAGACAACAGTCAGATCTACTGGCCAGTGATGAATGGATTGTCAGCTGGTTCCAATGCCTACATAAGTGATGGCTACTCACTCATTTTCTTTCCCTCCACAGTGAGCATAGAAGTGTTATTTGGTATTAGTGAAGATGACACTGTGTAATACCTTTTTTGCAGCTCAATTTCTGATTGTGTGAACTTCCTTTTCTCTCTGCGTTTGCCATCACTCCGTTGCCTGAAACTCAGTCCCTCATCAGGGAAACTGATGAGGGACTGGTGTGTGAGCACGGTTTTATAAATCAGAACATTTATGTACGTAAGCACTTTCTTTATTTTGTACGTACGCCAACGCTTCAGGCGCACCTATGTTTTATAAATGAGGCCCCTGGTCTCCAGATGGTGTGTGCACTGCTGGGTATGTCTAACATTTTACTTCCATGTTTCTAGGTTATAACCTTTCTTGATGCTCATTGCGAATGTACAACAGGCTGGCTCGAGCCTCTGCTCGCCCGCATCAAGCAAGACAAGTAAGACACACACATCCACGAAAACAAACATACTTGGCAAACGTAAAAAAAATTCGATAAAACTTTGTTGAGCCTGCAGGGGGGTTGTCCTTGTGTTTATTTGTTGCTTAATTACTCATTCTTTCTCTAATTTGCTGCACACATGCACGTGTGCACACACACACACACACACACACACACACAGAAAACATAAAGTTAAGAAGTTGTGATGAGTGATGTCTGGGTACGTCAAACGTCGAGGTCACTTGTCGAGGTATCATGTCTACCATAAGGAGCAGGTATTGATTTACATTTTTTGATGCAGTATCAATATTGATATCTAGTCTTTGATACCAATTCATGAGCAATGCCTTATTCAGTGGCAATTGTATTAAAACAGTTACATTACACATTGTGGTAAATGTTTTAGCTTTGTCTGACCTGGTCGCCTTCTTGCAGTCAAACATGAAACAATTTTCTCTGTAAACCATCTGGCTACAGTAATGTCACATTCAAAGTCACTCGTCACTGTTCTTTCCCATTCTGATGTTCAATGAGTAGTTGACCAAGTATGCCCAACTAAGTGTGTGTATGTGAGGGTGTTTAATTGTATGTCCACTGTGCTTCTGTTTACTGTAGGAGAACAGTTGTGTGCCCCATCATCGACGTGATAAGCGATGACACATTTGAGTACATGGCAGGATCGGACATGACGTATGGAGGCTTTAACTGGAAACTCAACTTCCGTTGGTATCCTGTACCGCAGAGAGAGATGGACCGGCGCAAAGGAGACCGCACGCTGCCCGTCAGGTAGGGGATCCAGTGGCATTGACTGTCAAGAGACTCACCAGGGTTTGACTTGCAATATTAACGATAACCAACCACACGTGATCATACATATGCTGTATATATTAAAGCCAAATATTTTTAGCTGAATGGCATTTACAGTTAATGTGCAGAGCACAGTTATATTTCACAATCAAAATTTTTAACAGTTTAGACTCATATATTGTCCCCAGGAGGGTATTACAGTAAATATAGTGATCTTTTCTCTGAAGTTAAATCAATATGCATAAAGTAAGACTGTAATTCTGTTTTATGTGCCGTTTCCCATGACTCAGACCTTGGAAGTATAATCAAGTTGAGTTAATTCCTGCCTGTCTATCATCTCTACTTCCTGCCATGCCATTATGCAAGGTCACACACACATAATATATCTTGTAACGGTCTGTGCCTCTATTTTTGTCAGTTGTTTTCCACTGCTCTGCATAATACAGTTGTCCTTGTATCGAGTAAAAATGAATTTAAGTTGTAGTGTCAGGGCAGGAAATTCAGCACTTTACTCCAAAGACATAATGTACTTAGAACTATGTCCTGTTATATACAGCATCATATCACTTGTGTTGATGTTTATTGTATTGTAGTCAAGCAAATACATGATATGCTTGTGTTTGTAAATGTGCATTTGATACTGCTGTACAAATGGTTAAAGGCAGTGCATGTCAATTTACACACTGAAGCCTCATACAGTGACGCACAGGAGGAAACCGTGACAGCTGAACTGGTTGTTACAGACTTGTCTACCTTGTAATTTGCAGTACTGTGCTCAAGACTGAGGTCATTCGAAAAGACACAGTTTACAGCAGCTATTGGACTGGAAAAGATCGGAGGTCCAAGGAAGACCTGTGAAAAATCCTCTGACCTTGAGGCCCTGCTCAGATTTTGACGCATACTTCTAGAGTGATATCACATGTCTCCATGTGGCCATTTGTGGTCAGATCTACATGCAAATAAACATGTAGAATATTTCCCTTGGCAAAGACTGAATGTGATGTCTTAAGCCCAGGCTGTGTCAACACATGCTTTATATTCTCAGTTACAAAGTACCATCATTTTATTTTTTGTCACTTTCTTTCTTTTTCTATAATAACAACAGTGTTGATGTTAAGTCCAGTGTCATAGTGTGCTTTTAGGCAGTGAACCACATTGAAGCACTAAATTAGTGTTTATATAAATGCCTTTAATTATAATTTGTTTTGCAAATTCAGTTGTTCAATAAAAATTTTGGCAGCAAGGAAAAGAAGCCTGATGTATAAAAAAGGAAACATTCTGTGAGGGAGAGAAATAGAAAGAAAGCCTAGAGGCTGTTTAACACCGACACGGGCCTCACAACATCAGAGAGGTGAGCAGAGTAACACTCACCCAAAAATGAAGATATAGAGCAAATGGCAAAGGACTGAAGGTGAGAGCACCATGGACATAAAACTGATCAGATCTGTGGCTACTGTGTGACATTTTAGAAAGTAGGCCTCAAGTGAATTAAGTGGCACTGATTCAACACAGTCTTTATTTACCCTGTTCTCTGTTCTCTCCTAAGGACTCCCACCATGGCAGGTGGCTTGTTCTCCATAGACAGAGATTATTTCCAGGAGATTGGCACGTATGACGCAGGCATGGACATCTGGGGTGGAGAGAACCTGGAAATCTCTTTCAGAGTGAGTGAACACACCCGCAGCCAGCTGACATGACAGCATTATTCCATTCACTGGCAGACATTCAGGAGTGTCTGCTCGAGTTCAGAAACTCAGATGGATACACATTACACTTGTGAATTGGACTACTCTGAATAAATTGTTGACTCGACTAACACTTTGTGAGACGTCATCCCGACCGTCATTAAGACTGTTACAAAGAGAGGACCAGTCTGCGTCATCCATCTCCCAGCACAGCTCACTGGTCAACCTCTGTTAATTAAAGCCTCTTTCACACTCAAATTAGTGAGTATTCTTGAGATTTTTGAGCTCTCAACTTTTTTTGTTCCAATGTCTGCATCACCCATGCATGAAATGTGAGCATGACTGGAACAACGTGAGTCAACATGAGGCAGAAGAAAATAATATCCCACCACCGGCAATGTTGGCAGAGGCGGCTGGGATTTTTTTTTTCCTCTCCATCGATCATTCCGTTGATCTGTAAACGTATGGAATGAAAATATTGAGTTTGGTTCAAGGCTGTAAAATTTAAGGTTTGCCGCAAACATTTTTTGGCTAATTGCTTTGCAAGACTCATGCGAAAATGATGCAGTAAATTGCATCGCTGGCAGAAATGAAGCAAAGGAAGAAGAAAAGTATGTTCACTTAGGTCTTGTGTCCCCTCCAAAGATGATTTGAGCCGATACCTTTGTACAATGGAGAGTTATTTGACCTGGGAATGAATGCTGGTCAAAAAGTTTGATCCTGGGTAACCAGTCAGTGATACATTAAGGCTATAAATCATGACACACACACACACACACACACACAACATTTATGAAAAACACAATATATGTTTTTTGTTTTGTTTTGTCATTTGTTTTGCACTCTCCCCAGTATTCTGTATGTGTGTGTTTTTGTTTTTTTGCAGATCTGGCAGTGCGGTGGGACTCTAGAAATTGTCACATGTTCACATGTGGGTCACGTGTTCAGAAAGGCGACGCCCTACACATTTCCTGGTGGAACGGGACAGATCATCAACAAAAACAACCGACGCCTGGCAGAAGTATGGATGGATGAATTTAAAAACTTCTTCTATATTATCTCTCCTGGTGAGTTGGACCGTGTGTGTGCGTGTGGGTGTGTGCGTGCGTGCGTGCATGCAGTTGTGCAATTATACGTGTGTGCATGGAGGTAAATCTCTGTGGCAGGTGTGATCTGCCCATTAACTCAGTGACAGTGTGATAATGAAGTTGCAACCCGGCAGTGCAGGACAGGGGGGGGCGGGGAGTAATTTCATGCTATGAAGCAGCTATTAACTTGCACAATCACACACTCTCACTCACACAAACACACGGCAGCAAAAGTAAAGCAAAACCACCTAATTGGAGAATGATTTTAGATGTGGATGTGGTTAGTAACACCCTTACAGTTACATACCCCTGCTGATGTTGACATATTGATATCATTGCCTTCAGGCAAACTGCCTGTACTGACTGACATTTAGTGTGATGGACTGAATTGTTGAATCTGTGTTATGCTTTTATGTGGTTTGGTAATTGCATTATCGTAGCTGTTTTCAGTCAAGCGAGTACTCTGGTTAAAGTCATTGTGTCACTTAGGGGCGATGTGATATGGCCAAAAATTAATCCGTACTGATAAATTTCATGATAAAATCTCAGAGGAATAAAGATAATGTTTTGCTCCTGACTGAATGTGAAGGAAGCTTGTTCATGTTGGTTTTTAAAATTCTTTATGGACAGAAAACAAATATTTCACATGTCTGTGGCAAAACTATTTAATTATGTGTTATGTGTTTTGCACAATGTGTAAATATTCAATACTGTGCAAAAATCTCTGAGCACCACCAGGCATGTGTCTGTGTGGATGTCTGTCAGACTCTGTGATCACTGGCAAATCTGAGATTTTTACACAGTACTGTGTGTTGTTATTGAATTATTATATGGATAGTAATAGAAAACTTAAAACTCACATTGTGTTACATGTTTATCTATGCTCTTAAAAATATTTCTACTGTAGTAACCCTTCACTAACATAATGCTTTTTCAAGCACTCGACCACCTGATTGTGTGTGTGTTTCAAATACACATCAGGTCTACTTTATTAATGATGCCTTTTCAATCATTCTTATATTAAAATGCATTTAAAAACCACTTAACAAACATGTCCTCTATCAACACTTTCATCTTTCAATGCTACAAAAACCTCATTCACTATCTAGCACCTCAATTGGAACTGGTTCTAAATATAATGCTTTCTTCCATGGATCATGCTAGTTTTATAAGCGGCTTTATGCTTTTTGTGCAATCCTGGTAACACTCAGACAGACGGTACCAAAAACATAATCTTCTTGGTGGTGGTAACAAGCCCAGACTGTATATATATGTGTGTGTGTGTCTAGGTGTGACCAAAGTGGACTACGGTGACATCACATCTCGCACTGGTCTGAGACAAAAGCTTCAGTGTAAACCCTTCAGTTGGTACTTGGAGAACGTCTACCCCGACTCCCAGATCCCCAGGCACTATTACTCCCTGGGAGAGGTACACTGTCACATGCTCATACACACATTACACAGTCTGACTCACAACATTCACTTAAAGACAGATAGATACAGAAGCATCTTAAAAAGTAGCTTTAAAAGTTTTATTGTTATGTTCCGTGAACAGTTTTGCTCACAGGGTTTATTTGTGTGCACATGGTTCAGATTCGCAATGTGGAGACGAACCAGTGCCTGGACAACATGGCCCGCAAGGAGAATGAGAAGGTCGGCATTTTCAATTGCCACGGCATGGGAGGCAACCAGGTAACATACTGTAACATATACTGACGGAAAATCTTTATTTTAAAAGTAAACTTTTATTTGCAGTTATTTTGAGACGTAATCGTGAAAGAGAAGTGCTTGTAAAAAGTACAAAGTCCATGCCAGTAAAATTTAAACAGATTTGTTTATGTCCATGTGTTTCGCAGGTTTTCTCTTACACAGCCAATAAGGAGATAAGAACTGACGACTTGTGTCTAGATGTGTCTAAGTTAAATGGCCCTGTCATGATGCTTAAGTGTCACCACCTCAAAGGCAACCAGCTCTGGGACTATGACCCTGTGGTAAGTGGAGGAAATGATGAAAACAAATGTGTTAAGATGTTTACATCATTTATGGACTTACTGGTACAAAAAAATAAACTCTATCCTAACATCATTCTTTTCCATTTGAAAACAGTACAAGAAAAGCAAAGTAAACACAGTCATAAAATAGGTTTAGTTTGGCTTATCTTATGAGCCCGCTTATAAATGCATCCCATAATACAATAATAGTAATTTAATTTTAGTTTTCTGTTATCTTTTTCCAGATATTTTGTAAATAATAAACCCAGATTATTCCCGATGCACTAACAGTATGACAACACATATTTCCGACCAGCTGTCATTTCAGTCAGTGTGATATTTATTATCTTCGTGTTTGGGGGAATATATCCTAGTTGACACATTTCCCAGCCACAGCATGCCTCACACTGACAAAACTAAACTGTGAAGTAGACATGCTGTGTTAACTGCCTTCATTTAGGCGCATGCAGGCGCACACACACACGCACGTACTGTATATATTCATGGACACAGCAGAAAACATTGCACTTCTTTAAAAATTGTTACTTTTTATTATCTTTAGCACTGTTTTGTAACTCTGCTCCTTATTTATTTGTTGTATGCAACTGATTTGAACAAAAAATAAAAGCAAAATCCACTGGGGACATTGAAAACAATCTAATCTAATCCACATTCTGTGTTTCCCCCACTTTGCAGAAGCTGACTTTGGTCCATGTTAACAGTAACCAGTGTTTGGACAAGGCCAGCGAGGAGGACAGTCAGGTGCCCAGCGTCAGAGACTGCACACACACGCGCTCTCAACAGTGGCTGCTCCGCAACGTCACACTACCAGAGGTCTTTTGACCACATTCCACACACCAAACACACACACACAGCAGCCCAGAGTAAGCAATGAGGGGAATGGATGTGTGGATTAAAATTGGGCGCCAGGAAAGGAAAGACTGCCCATAAGGGGGACTCCAGAAGGGAGGAGGATGGATTAGATGGTACTACCTCTGCGTCAAATCAGAGGGAGGAGTGTGTTTGACCCTCCTCAGAACAGCGGAGAGAGAAGAGACTCCTTTTATGTTTGTTTGTTTTGGGGTTTTTTTAAAAGAGATTTTAACCACACTGAGTGACTCACACTTATGTGATCATGAGACTGCCTGGTGGAGTTGAGGTTCTGCACTCTGAGCTTCCTTGAACAAAGCGGTCCACCCCTCAACTCATCACTTTACTGACTGGTTTACTGACTGCCTCTTTTCAGAGAGTGTGCACTTATATGTATGTGTGTGAGTGAGTGAGTGTATCTTGAGATGAATGTATGCTTTGAGAACGGGGCTGAATTCTTTGTTGAATTTTTTTTTTATTTAATTTTGTAATGGATTTTGAAAATGACCTCTGGTGAACTCTTATGAAGAAGAGTGCATGAGAACGTGTGAATGTGTGAGACTGTGGTGTGCACGTGTCAGAGCCCCTCCTGTAGTCTTGCAACAGTGTATGTCTCCCTCTGGTGTTCGTCCTTGGCATTTCATCCTACAGACTGAAGCCTTCTCATTGGAAGAATTTTTCAAGGAACTGAAAATAGGAAAAAAAACAACTTACTAAAAGCGAGACGCCTAAATATGAAAACCCTACGTCTGCTGTCAGCAGAAATCTAGTGATAGAGAAAAATGTTGTTTGTGATATCTTGAGATTTCTATGTCCAGTTTTTACATGGCTTTGTCTGTTTTTACAGTCCTGTGCCACAGAGCAGTAACTCCATCTCTGTCTGTCTTTAAAAATGTTTCACATAGAGCTAACATGCACACGTACAGAGGACTCTGCATATGCATCTGATGTTCACTGCCTAACGTAGTGTTAAACCTAGGGAAGTCCCCTTAAGGAACTGCAGTTTCTCACACATACAAACACAAACAACACACACATCATTTATACATATAGAAAAATAAGGCTCATTAGCCTGATACTTAAATTCATTTTAGCATATCCACTTCTCAACAACCTCTTCAATATACACTCCAAGGGCTTTTTTTCCTCCAATGGAGTGTCAGGGAGGATGTGACGTCAGTTTAGGTGCGAGCGCGTCTTCAGTGCTAATCAGTTCTGCAGCTTTCAGTTTACTCAAACACACAACTCTCAGAATCTACACTGTTGGAAAACCAAGAGTCCATAGCATAGGCTGACAGCAGATCAGCGTTTTCCTGCTTCTGTTGTACAAAAAGTGAGAAAAAAAAGAAAAAAAAAAGAGCTGCTTTTATTTGCTTATCAGAGTCGAGCCTCTGCGCTCCTCTGAGGACATATCTACAGTAGAAAACGATGCCTGGAAAGCATTTAGAACATCAGAGAAGTAACTCAAGTGTGTTTTTAATCAGGGACAGAGTAACAACATGAAGAGTGGATGGAGTTAGAGTGTTTGATTGTGGATTACAAAGAGCACAGCAGCAGCAAACAGCATATCTTAATCCATAACTACATATCTGACTTTACAGAGCTCACCTGCAGTATTTCACTATTTATCTACGTGAGCCGGACGGGCTCATGGTTACATCCATGTGTCCTGTCTTTCTCAATATTTTTTTGTATCACTCCTACTGCAGCAAGTCAGAGTAGGAGGTGTTCTAACCATTTCAGCTTCCTCCAGTGGAGGAAGGGTTTATACATAGGGAACACTATTGGTTCATCTTTGTCGTGGACACGTTAGTGATAAGAGGCTGTTGACTGATTTTATTTTATTAATTTGTCCCATGTCTTAGCAAGTTACTGTGGTGAAGATGTGAACGGATTTTGGTTCTGATACCAAGGGACTGGAGTGTATTGGTTGAAATTATTTTCGGGGCGGGGGGGGGTTTGCAGTTGACTGAAATGTCCAGGCTTCCACACTGAGCTGATCCAAATGTAGAAAATAAAGATGAAAAGTTTACAGAACAAGGACAATGGTGATTTCTGCCCGTGTCTACACACATCTTCATAAAACTCACGTTCACTTTTGTCAGAAACAGTAACAACGTTCCAAGGTCACTGATAATAACTGTAATCCATCCTGTAAGGGTTTTTTTTTTTGTTTTTTTCTATTTGAGTTTCCACTTACAGGTGCTTTGTAATAAAAAATAACACGTTTAGACTTAGATGAGCCTTGAGGTTTAACAAATATGTGCTTTTTCATGATAAGTCCTTTTATTCTTTGTAATTATCTGTTGTTTATATGCTTACTTTCACTGCCCTCGTTGGCCCATTTGTCATTTCAGGTGTCTTTTACCTTGAACCATTTCTGCTGTGAGTGATTGAGTTAAAAGCTCCAGAATAAGTGTGGAGCTTTATATGTTGTTTTTTTTTAACTGCTTTTTCCAAGGTCTTAAAATGAACCATGATGCTATTTTTTTTTTAAAGCCAAAATGCACAAAATACTTAAGAGTTGCCTGAGTAAGATGAGACTACATCACAGTAGAGGAAGCTGTTGAAGAGAAGTGATCTCCAAAAGCTCCAGAACCAAGTGCACCTTCAGTGGAGACTATTCTCTCTATTATTAAATGTGTTTGTTGTTTTAATCTGTGTGGTTTTAGGAAGGATGGCTGTTATTGACAGTCAAAACAAGGGCCTTTCTACAAAGAGTTTGCATGTTCTCCCTGTGTGTGCGTCAGTTTTCCCAGAGTTCTCCAGTTTCCTCCCACAGTCCAAAAACATGCAGATTTGGGGATTAGGTAAATTGGACACTTTAAATAGACCATATGTGTGAGAGTGGATGATTGTTACATGTTGTGTTTCCACTACATGTTCTCTTTGTGGTCTAGTGATGGACTGGCGACCTGTCCAGGGTGTACCCCGCCTTTTGCCCTATGTTAGCTGGCATTGGAACCAGCGACCCTCATGTGGAGGATAAAGAGTAGAAGATGAATGAATGGATGTTACTGACTGGCGGACATATGCTAATATTGATGTATGTATGTAGATCAGAAGATGCATCGACCAGGCTGATCTGATTTGTCAGCAGTATCAAAGTTTTGTGGGATATTTTAAACGTTTATTTTTTACGACGAGTGTCATTGAGCAATCACTGCGGTTTAATGTTAGCTGTCAGAATATTGAGCTTGTATAGCCACTAGGAGTCTCTCAATCAAAACAATAACAAAAGATCCATTTTAATGATGAAGTGAAGCAGCGTGGGATCATTGGAATTGTCTCGCCTCCTTTTGTTCCCCCGTGGGTTTGAGTGAGCGGTAGAACGGGCTGCATATAACGATGTGTAGTCATGATCCATTTATGACAAATATACTCCTCACGCTGGTGTTTCATGGGAGGTGTGGTGTTTATATACATTTTGGTAAACATAATCATTGTCATTTTTAGATATTATAATGCAGAAATGTCACATACTGTATATCTTTAACACATTGTTTACGTGTATATGTGAGTTTTTCCCCTGGCAGCAGCTTTTAAGGTCCAATCTGTAAGATGTGGAGACATCCAAGGGTGAGACCGTGTAGTGCAACAAACAGAGGACTCCTGTGTTCACCTCCATCTTTCCCAAGTGAGTCAGAGAGAAGAGCATTGCATAAAAGGAGCAGAGTCTGAAAAGCGCAGGTGTTACTGATCACATTACTGATGGCTCTGTTTAGATGAGAAGTGAAACTGTGGGAGCCAAATGAAGCTCAGCCATTATTAATATGATTATTTACACCTGTGATCTTCCTACTGTGACCTGTCAAAATGGCTGCAATGCAAAGGCCCCATTGGGTCTGTTTGCCTCTCCAAATCATTCACACAGAGCAGCATGATGTCAGCAGAATGTTGTGTGAAGAACTCATTGACTTGATCTGCTTAATTATTCATTTGTCAGGATTAGGCCCACTGCAAACCATCAGGCAGCCATATGAGACAACTGTGTCATACACACACACACACACACAGGCAGGCAGAAAACTCAAGATGTCACAGTTTAAATCTCCAGCATGTGAGTGTGAACCTGTTTCTTCGCTTTCATCTGGTCTTCAGTGTCGATTTCTCCGTCTACTTCTCCTTTTTTCATGTCTGTGGGTGTATTCGAGCAGTTAAGGAGATTTAGAGCTGTGCATGTTCAGGAAGACTACTCTGTTTTCTGTGCCGCAGACATCAGAAGAACCACCACGCACATACTTTGATGTGAAGAAAGAAAATCAAAGCCAAATCAGACTGCAGCCCAAGGAAAAGACAGAATATTACAGCATGTTCAGAGGAACAGAGTGAATATATCAAATTAGTTATGTGTATAGGATCACACTTGGATCCTGGTTTGATTGAGGACTTTTCGCTGTGGAGTCTGCTGTTCTCTGCATGTGGGTTTTTTCGGGGGACTCTGGCTTCCTCCCACACTCCAAAAACATGTGAAGTTGGGGTTTAAGTCATTGGGAACTCTAAATTGACTGTAGGTGTCTCTGTAATATGTTGAACCGTTGATGGACTGGTGACCTGTCCAGTGCTGTCCACTCCACCTTTTACCTCATGTCAGCTCAAGGCCCCACCCCTGCTACCCTTATGTGGAGGATAGAGCTGTCGAGAATGAGTGGAGCAAGAGTTTTAATTCACAATTTCATTTACCACCAAGTCTCAGGTGTGTGATGTATACAGTGCTTAACACATTTATTATGACCGGTCACAAAAACAAAACAAAGATTTAAGAAATCTTCCAAAAACTGGTTTAAAACTAAAAATGTTATTGTTATTTATTTAACAAACTCAATTCACCTTATACCCACTGGGTTCAGGAGTGCAAGTAAATAACTATAATTTGACATAATGTGCTTTACTATTTCTTTCTGATGTTTTTGTAAAACAGTAAAGGTGAAAATTCATGGATAACACAACATTGAATGCGTTATATACGTCATACAACAAAATAGCATAGTAGCATAGTTTCAGCACTGATACTGTGCATAAACTTTAAAAATAAAATCCTCTATTTCACCTCGATTTTAGTCTTTAGAAAAATACTTCCTCTGAACCCTGTGACTAAATCTGGGGAAACAACATGTATGTGCATGTGTCACTCACAGTGTCGTACAAATACAACACAACCACATACTGTAGCTATAAACGGAGCTACACTGGCTCCGTTTGGAAGAAAATATGGAAGGAAATATTTCCTCTCTAAATTCCAAAATAACAGAAAGAAGAACATTACTCAACATTTGTATTTTTCATACAGAATTCCGATGACGTCATCACACCATCACTGCTCATAAAGGTCAATGTGACGTGACTGCTCCATGTTTTAGGTCAGACTGCTGGAGTTCATCATCGTGGCACTGTAGATGTTGGCTGCCACCACCAGGATGCAGAGGAGCATGGGACCAATGATGGCGCCCTCAAGACCCAAATAGTAGGCTCCTCCCACTACTGCCAGTCCTGTCAGGTATGGGTGTCCACCACTGTAACAGAGAGACAAGAATGGTCTGTATTCATAAAGCGCTCTTCTAGTCTTGATGACCTCAAAGCTGCACATGCTGCCAGTGCGACCGAGCAATGTGGGGTTAAGTGTTTTTTCCCCAAAGACACATCACCAAGTAGACCACCAGAGCCAGGAATGGAACCTCCAACCTTCAAGTTGTGAGATGACTCGCTCTACCCCTGAGCTAGTATTAAAAAATGTTAAATAAATATTAATGCTGCTGAGACCCAATAATTTCATAAAACAGTAGTGCGTAACTTTTGAATATAAACCAATGGCCCTTAAAATCAAACCATTGATTAAGCCTATGAGCTCCACACAACTCTGTTTCTCAGTATATCAGTGTTAAGATGTTGTGTCACCCAGTGACATACCTGTTATGCACACAGGAAGTGATTTGTTCTATGTCAAGATAGATGGAGACAACAGCAACATTGCTCTAGTAAAGTGAGACGGCTGCAAACAGGTTGGACTGTGACTGAAAACACAAAGAAGCATCCGTAAAAACGCTCAGAGGTTATTATTATTATTGCTAAAAAAAAAAACTCTGCTTTCAGGTACGTGTGTGTGTGTGGTGTTTCTGTGTGGCACTGCTGGCAGCATCGTTGGTGGTCACGGTTCTTTGCCGCCACCTGACAGTCAGATCATCACACTGCAACACAAACACAAACGCAAACAAGGTGGGAACAACAGTGTTGCACAAACGTACCCAGAGATATCAGAGTAGATGGCCGTGTCTACAAAATACGTGGGGAGCAGATGGCAGATCAGCAGCAGCACGGCCTTGACGCCTTCGCCCTGCGCCAACCACAGGTCACACACTGCCGGCAACGCCGCCCAGTAGGTTCCCAGGAACGGCACTGCACCCAAGATGGCAGCCAGAGCTTCAGACCAGGACATTTAGAGAGATTAGAAAAGTTTGGCTTGACAAGTGCACATAAAGACTTTGAACATGCTGACTCACCAGAAGGAATGAAGACGATGTTGATGCCAAAGATGGTGTGAGTGAGCCAAGTATAGAGGCCATAGAAGCCGGCCATTTTCAGAGAGGCGCCAAAAACTCCTCTGTAATACAAACACACACCAGAGGTCAGAAATAATGTTCAAGAGATATATATATATCTATATATATATATATGTTCTGAAGCTTTTTTGCATGTGACTAACCTGATGGCCTCTTCTACAGACTGACCCAGAATACTGGAGGAGGGTCCAGTCTGGGACAGGAGGGTCAGGCTGATCACCCATTTCACAGGTTTGTAATATTCACCACTGGAGCTCAAGAGGTAGAAGAGACTGGTGAGAAAAATCACCTGCAGACAGAAAAGAGAAAGTAAACAAATAAACCAGAAGGTCACTGTGGGTCAGAATTTGTTTGTCTTTTTATAAATGTATATCTATATATATATATATATATATATTGTCAGTTCATGGTTGCTGTATATATATATATATATATGTATATATATATATACAGCAACCATGAACTGACAAAGGGGTTTTTCTTTGTCATTTTTGTTTATCTTAACTTATATAATAACTGTCTCTCTCTATGGAGAATCAAACAGTGATCACTGAATATGGAGTGTTGCAGAAGCATTTTCATCTTCTTCTTTATATATATTCGAACGTCAATAAGAAAACTTCACACTGATTAATGGACCAGTTGTATAAACTTCTCTTCTATGTTTATAAAACCTGCAGCTGGAGCTGCAATTCTTCCAATGTTGCCAATAATAATTGCCCGTGTCATTTTGATTCTCAGCAGTGACCGTTTCATACCACACTCAGGGCAAAGTTAAGCAGAGCTGTGCCGCTGTAGAACAAGACAGTGAAGAGGGTGGTGGATGTGGAGATGAGGAGGCTGATGTTCCTGCTCATGACCACCCAGAGAGACTCCAAGATCTACAAGAAACAACCAGGTGACAGTGAACACATCATCCACGAGGAAAGTTTGAGACACAGTGATTTAGGAGCTGTTGCTGCAACTGTTAGAGGACAGTTCATTCAGTGCTGACACACATTTTCTTCAGAAAACATCAACAGATTCTTGTAAATGTTAAATAGTGCAAAAATAAAACAAAGACTGTGGCATGTCGAAACAAAACATATGGAAATCCTCTACGTCATAAAAACAACATAGAGTAGTAGAGACAAATCCACACTTACAGAGAGCAGAGTCTCAATATTTTCCTGTAGGAATGAGGCAAAATCCTTCCAGTCCAGAATGTCCACTAACCAGCTGTTCTGTCTCTGAATCATCTCAAGATCATGGTGGTTTCCAGAGTGGGTCACATTCTGGAAAACACATGAAATACTTTTTCTCTCATTACCGTCAAATGGAATGGAAAAAAAAAATGGATCCGACAGGATTTTACCTTCACAAACCAGGAGTGATACAACCGGTCCCAAAGCTCCAAAACCTGTTTTTCAATCATAGCTATGTTGTTCCCTTTGTCTCCTAACATCTTTCGAAGCTGCACAGAAAGAAAGAAAGACAGAAAGATTTGTTCCATGAGTTCCTGCCATGAGTTCTTGGGTTGAGTTTTCTTTGATGCGAGATGAATCAGTGACGGTCATAATTCCCACCTTGTGTGTTATCCATTCTCTCCCATGTTGATAAACATTAGTAGCAGCTGAATTCAGAGCCTTCTGGACCACGTGAGCCTCCGGAAGCCAACTAGAAAACGATGGTGTCAAAAAGAATGAAAGGTGTTCAGATGGTGAAACGTCATAAAATCCTAAACATGAAGAAAAAGATTCAACTGTCTTACTTTGCCCATTCTGGATGGTTAGACACAGTCTCATTGATGAGATTACCAGTTACCTCGATGATTTGAACGCTCTCATGATGAACCTAGGAGGATAAAAACAAAACGGTTCCTGTTGTTATTCAAAACCATGTGCCACTCAAAGACAGCGGTGTCATTCAGCAGAGCAGAAACAGAACCATAGCAGTCAGCAGCAGCGCCATCAGCAGGGTCCCTGTGACCAGGAGGAAGATGATGAAGATGCTGATGATTTTATCCAGAGATCGCTCCAACCCCACGATGATCTGCACGGAGAAGACGGAGGAGACACAGAAGCAGAGAGGTGAGTGATCAGACACACAATCAAAGAGAGAGGAAATAACAACAGTAAGTGTATCAGCAGTAACATAAATCATCAGGGATTACCTTGGTGTCAATGCGCAGTAAGAACTGAGCTACAGCTTTGATTGGTTGAGGCAGCAGGGCCTCCTCTCGCTCATGTCCAAACGTCTCCACCACTGTCCACCACGAAGACAGAGTCGGCTCTGCCAGCTTCTTTAGCGTCCACACTGCAGTTCAACATCAACTTGTATGAAGCTGCATATGAAGCTGCATGTGCTTTCACAAATATTATTTGCATGTGTGTGTGAGTCTTACCAGCCACAAGGATAGGCAGCAGTTTCAGGATCCAGATGTTGAGCCAGAACTGAACCAGAACTATGGCCCAGACCAGTATAATAAAGTACATATCACTGGCTCTATGGCCGCTTTTCTTTTCCTGGAAAAGATCCTCAAGGGACCCAGGAGCAGCATTTTCAGAGTCCTCAGACTGAACACCATCTTGAGGTAAATGAGTGAGAGAGAAGAGAAAAATTAATATTGGATCAAAGAGTGAAGCCAATTAACATATTCATAAGCTGGGGCCTTATTTATCAATATTTCACTTGAAAGGAGTAGAATGAGGGAAAGTCTAAGATCTTGGGATACTGCAGGTCTGTAATGATGTCTGTTACCATGTTTGTGAAAAGCAGAGACATTATAGGGCTCAGACATATTCAGTCAGGTCAGTCTGCCTACTTCTGTGATATATTGCTTGATCGCCATAGATTTAAAGTGCACAGTGAACTCTGGCACCATTAAAGTCTTTTCTGAATCATGTGACGTCCAGCGATCTATGGAGACGTTTCCGCCACATTGGTTTGTAGTGTGTGGGTTTTGTCCTGTAATAAAAGCTAAACAATAACTCTGTGACGCAAGATGAACTGATGTCACTAACTGGTGACATAGTGTTGCCTCGTCATGCTTTAAGATAAAGAAGCCAGGCAAAGAAAATGGAGCCCAGATGTAGCTTAATCTATTGCCACTTCAGATTATTATTATTAATTCAATTTTCCAGTGCAGAGTTAAAAAGGTGATGGTTGTTTATAAGGTTGCTGGTCCAATCCTGGAAAGGGCCGGGGCAAAGCACCAAATCCCCCATTGCTCCCAGCTTTTGTGTGTTCACTACTGGTGTGTAACAAGGATGGTTAAATGCAGAGGACAAATTCTCTGTCACTAATTGGTGTATGTGCAAAAATTACTCATTCTCATTCAACTTCCATGTAAATCTCATTAAAGTACAGCTAAAATCAGTTTAGCTTAGCATTAAGATGGGAAACAGCTAGTCTGACTCTGTGGTATAATGCATGTGTGTGTCCATAAATCATCACCTCTGCCAGGAACAGGTGGTTTTTCTTTCGAGCCAACAATGAGGAGAATAACCACACTCACAAATATGGGCACTCTCCCTGAGCCGGTCAGAGACGCTAAAAACAGAAATGTTGACAATATTTAACATGCATGTTGGAAATGCCAACCTTTGTGTCATAAAATGTGTTAAAATAAAGGGCAAATATTTAGATGATAAGGGTTATTTGACTGTTGTTTTTTTTTATTTCTTAATCTTCTGAACAGAGCTTATTCTCTGTCATGTTTTCAACACTGACTGCCTGAAGGCCAGCACTTGTTTTCAATGTGTCTTGTGTGTGCTAAAAATATCCAAGACTTCCTCATCTTACTACATTACTCTGCATGCGCCTTGTCTAATGGACTTGTTGACCTGTAGAGGCAGTTTCCTGTTTTGTTTGAGCTACAAAACATTAGCTGCTTGTGTTTGACAAAACCATCTTGACTTTTTAAAGTTTGCTTCAAGTGTAGGTAGGCAAACAGTGAGGAAATCTCACCAGGGACAAAGTGAGAGTTTGCTTTAAGGGTCTAAGCTCCAAAGTTCTTCTCAATTATTCACTCACCTATGTAAAAGATCAGGATGACCCAAACAGGAAGAGCCAGAACCTTCAGGTGGCGCTCAGTTTGGGGACTCCACTTGAAACAAACAGTCATAGCGTAGCCAAACACCACAGTGCACACCTTAGAAGACAAAAATGTTGTTAATGCAGGTTTAATTGGTTTTAAAAAATGTAAAGCTGAAGTTGTGTCCCTGACTTACTTTTCTATATAAATAAATGTTACATTCTAACCATTATCAAATGAGTTCACACAATGCTGATTAAGCTGTTTCACACAACTCTATTTCTCAGTATAGCTGAGTTTCGATCTTGTGTCACCCGGTGACATTACCATACTACACACAGGGAGTCGTTGGTATTTGTCAAAAATTATTAAAAGCAGAACAACATGAGTTTGAAGGAGGGAT
Source organism: Solea senegalensis (assembly GCF_019176455.1). Classification (NCBI taxonomy): domain Eukaryota; kingdom Metazoa; phylum Chordata; class Actinopteri; order Pleuronectiformes; family Soleidae; genus Solea; species Solea senegalensis. The sequence goes on from NC_058029.1 coordinate 18,062,208, forward strand.
TTTTGTTTGATTATTGAAACCTTTGGTAAGCTACTTGGAAAGGGACTGGGAGCAACTGGTAGCGTGCAAGCTACTTGTTGGAGACCCCTGCTCTAAAATGACTTTAGGTGTGAGAGTGGATGGTTGTTTGTCTCTATGTGGCCCTGTGATGGACTGGTGATCTGACCAGGGTGTACCCTGCCTTTTGCCTACAATTGGCACAGCGAAAAACTGATATTCTTTGCAATTTCAGACCTACTTCCAGACATAGAGGACCTCACTCACCCATATAGCGTGGAAACAGTCCTGTATGGCCTCAATGATTCCACAGACATGCCCGAGGATCATCTGTATGTCTATGACTCTCTGAAAATGATAAAGCAAAAACACCAGCGGCACCCCTGCTCCGATCGCCAAAAACACTGTGAGCTTCTCCAGCACCAGCCTGCCCATTGCCTCCACCCCGTAGTTTACGCACCACACGGGGGCCAACAGGGTCCCCACCACGATGGGTGTCCCACTTTGTTGCAGGCTGCTGAGCCATGAACGGCCAAAGTTGGCCAGGGAATGTTTGAATGGGTGGAGGAAGGTGCCACAGAGAACTGCCCAGAGCAGCGGGCGCAGGAAGGCCTCCAGGATGAAGTAGATCAGGACAGATGCTCCGCAGCAGATAGCTACAAAGATCATCGCCCCAATGTTGTAAAAAGACTTTTTGATGAATTTGTCTAGCTTTACAGCCTGGGGCGGTGTTAGCAGCTGGTTTACCATCTTGGCGGCTGGTGTAAGGTGCCCGGTTTACACACCTGTTTACACTGTGCATACACAGTGTTCTGCTTCTGTCAGCGAAGAATTAGTTAAGTTAGTGGTAGTGGTGGTGTTTTGTGGCAGTTGGCATCCATAACGTTCCTTTGTTGCCTTCTCCTCTTGGTTGGTAGTGAATTTTGTGGCAGTCGGCATCCAAAAAGTTGCTTATCAGCCTTCTCATTGATTCTACTCTACTTTTATTTCCTCTGCCTCTTCTTCTCCCTCTTTCCCTAGAGTTCCTGAAATCTCTACCTCGGCTTTGATCTCTGGTTACCTCAGCTTTGATCTGGAATACCTATGATGTAAAAAAAAATAGAAAAGATGGGGGGAAAATGACTGAGTGAAAGAGATTAAAGAGAGAACTTTAAAATGTGTTAGAGCTTTGGACTGGGATACAGGATGCATCATATGAGCAGTCAGGGGTTACTATCACAGCTGGTATAAGACAAAGACATGAATGGGATGGGAATATTTTCATCGCTGGCTGCAAACAAGACAGGAATCTGGATGCAAAATGCTGTAGGTGCTTCTTTGAGTCTCCAATTTCTTTGTGGTTGCTTGCGTTACTAGTGCAATGTTGCTACTGCCTCCATCTGTACTGACTTAAAAGGAAGCACTTCCTGCTATTTTTGAGGTTGTTGCAGCTGGAGAGTATCTCAATGCTATTAGAGCAAACCTTTTGCGGCCTACGCCATAGCCAGGAGATTTGTTTAACTCAAATGGAAGACGGCTTGTTCTCCTACTTTTCCAAATTGGATTAGAGAAGTTATGCAGTCTAAATCTGATAGACCTTAAAAGGGTCCATCATTTCCAAATTCTACTTGACAGGGAAGACTTTTTCTATGTGAATCCAGTGTTAGCTAAAAGAGATTAACTTACAATGTCACTTCAATTCTCTCTCTTCTACTCTTACTCTCTTTAGTTTGTTTTTTTTAATTTCCCATCATTTATTTTTTTTTAAATATTTTATTGGTTTATTATTATTGTTATTATCATCATATTTGCTCACGTGTATAGTCTAACCCAATGTAAAAAAAAAAATTGCAATAACAAATAAAACCATAGGTTCGGGTGGCCGTGTATGTTCAGTAGGATGTTTGAATATTACCCCGTCAAGCCAGCCGCGGCTTTGAATCTGTTGCGCATCTATTCCTGCTCTTACGGTACCTCAAAATCGCTCCTACTAAGTGCATACTGACGAATGGTTCATTTCCTCAATTTCAGAAATTCATTAAAATTATTCCATAAGAAGTGCGTTAATATTTTGAATGGACCCTTATTCAAAGAGACCTGACTATTGTTATAGAAAATACAAAGTCATTTTAATGTATGGCTTTTGAATAAAGTCACCTCTACATCCCTCCCCCTCCAAGTGCATACTGGCAATAAAATACTTTCCTCACATTCAAAAAATCTTCAAGTTCTTTCTTGAGAGGTTAGCTAATATATATATGTATTTTTTATTATTTGAAACCCCAAGAAATCATCAGTATTTTGTAACAAATAAAATCTACTGTTATACAGTGTCAACTTCAAATGCAACAATTAAGCCTTCAAATGTTTTTTCCTTTTGTTCAAACAAATACTTTTGCCCATATGCACTAGAACAGTGGGAAGGATTTTGCAGTGACTTTATTCAAAAAACATTCAGTAAAATGACTTGATATTTTCTATAATAGTCAGGGTCACTTGCAACAATATTAGCGTACCTCTGAAGGATTCATTTAATGAATTTCTCAGGGAATGATCCATGATCCAGTATGCACTTAGACAGTGGGAGGGATTTGGGGGTACCGTAAGTGCAGGAATAGATGCGCTACAGATTCAAAGCGGCGGCTGGCATGACCGCAGTGGTAAGAGCTGTTCAGGGGAACACTGGGAGGCGCTAGTTTATTACGAGCTGTTTACCAAACGGAGCAAAAATTAAGAAGAAGGTCTCCATGGTTTCGTCACTGCTGCGTCATATGTTGTTTGTTCACGCGGTACATTCCCGGGGAAGAGACACTGGTACCGACAGAGACTCAGGACATGGCAGACGAAGAGGACTCGGCGGCGGCGGAGTCTGCCGCTGCGTTCCCGCCGGAGACTCCTCGCATTGCGCGGCCACACTCTGTCTCTTTCTCCGAGAGCGTGCAGCCGGCCGTTGGGATGATGAGCCAGCTACTGACACAGCCTTCGTCCCTAAAGTTTGACAAAAACATCAAACAGGCTTTTTACAACACGGGGGCGATGATCTTTGTAGCTATCTGCTGCGGGGCAGCTGTGCTGGTCTACTTCATCCTGGAGGCCTTCCTGCGCCCGCTGCTCTGGGCAGTTCTCTGTGGAACCTTCCTCCACCCGTTCAAACACTCCCTAGCCAGAATTGGGCGCTCGTGGCTCAGCGGCCTGCAGGACAGTGGGACACCCATCGTGTTGGGGACACTGTTAATCCCGGTGTGGTGTGTGAACTATGGGGTGGAGGCGATGGGCAGGCTAGTGCTGGAGAGGCTCACTGTGCTGCTGGCGATAGGAGCAGGGGTGCCCCTGCTTTACTTCCTCTATTATTTCTGGAGCGTCATCGGCATGCAGGTGATCCTCGGGCACGTCTGTGGGATCATCGGGGCCGCGCTCGACTGTTTCCACGCCGCGTGGGTGAGTGAATGGAGTTGGACAGTGACAGTAGGTCCTCTGTGTGTCTGTCAGACAGTGTCAGTGAGGTCAGCTGGAGCTGCCTCTCAACTCAGATTGTCGATATGTATTTACAGAGAGAGGGGTCACACATGATGGTCAACAACAGTGGCGGGTACACACATTTCAGCGACAGGAGCTCAAGTGAAAAAAGTCACCATTCTTAATTATTAATTGAAGAAAACCTTTTCTTTGACATTGATTCATTTTCATGACCATGCACTCGTGCAGCTATGCCTACTCAACAACTTAACTACATGTTTTCTGTATAGAACATATCATTGTTTGGGGCATTACACACTTTAACTGAGAACTTAAGCTATGGGCCAAATAAAAAATGAAATAAAAACACTCAGTGCTCAGTAGGGCTGAAACAATTACTCTATTAATTGATTATTAAATGAATAGTCAGCTATTGATAATCATAAATGTGAATATTTTCTGGTTTCTTAGCTCCTGGTCAGAACAAGGGCCTTTCTGCATGGAGTTTGCATGTTCTCCCTGTGTGTCCCTGGGTTTGCTCCAGGTTCTATGGTTTCCTCCCACAGTACAAAAACATGCAATATGGAATTAATTATTATTATTAAAGTGACAGATTAATCAATTATGAAGATAATCATGAGTTGCAGCCTTAGCACTTGTGCCCTAAAAATAGAAAAAGAAGATACGTTTTGTAAATGTAAGAAGTACTAGTGCTTTTAAAAGCAGGGATTAATGTTTGATGTACATGACTGTAATACTCTTATTATGATTCACAGTGGCAAATCAAAAAGGAAATAAAGCCTTGGTATAGATCTGTTTACAAGACTCTTGGTGCAGCTCATGTACAGTCTATCCTAGGGTTCAATGCCAGTTTGAGTTTAGACCATGAGGGAGTAAAACATGTCGTGTTTATATGACAGGATGACATCTCCTAACTCTAAACATATAACATCCTTGAATCACATCCCAAAACCTTAGTGTGGCAAATTATAATTTATACGCAACATTAGGGATGTAAACATATGGATTTTGCCACATATTTCTATGACAGTCTGACATGGACCAAATGTATAATGGCAGGTTTAAACAAGTTTTATGGTACAAACCCATAAAAGCCTTTCTTACAGTGTCAAGTTTTTGCTCCTTGAAATCATCAACAGAGTCTAATTTGTTTAAACTCAAAGCAGAAAGTTTGTGTATGTGCCAAAACTTTTCACAGAACCTAATCTATTTTCCTGCACTTTCAATACCTTTATTATTCTAAAATATCACGAGGGGCCTGAGCTCAGCGTCTCCTTGACTCGATACAAATTGTATTAAATGTTCCTCCTCCTCAGGAAGTGTGTGTGTCGTTTTTACTGAATACGGAAGGAGCCCGACACAGGGACTCTGTCTATGAATGGGGACATGATAAGAGATTACAATGAAAGGTGGTTTTTATGTGGTTTTATCAAACTAAATTCTTCTTCAGTAGGGGTGTAAGGAATTCTCTACATTCACCTCAGTTCAGATCTCAAAAGCTTGGCCTAATTATCATTTTTATAGCAACTCCTTTCACCTAGAATTTAAATGTAGAAAGCAAAACCTGCAATAACAATTTTTTTTGGTTGTTTTTTTGTGTTGTAAGGTGTGCACTGCAGTGTTTGGCTACTTGTTGGCGGTTTGTTTCAAGTGGAGTCCTCAAACCGAGCGCTACCTGAAGGCTCTGGCTCTTCCTGTCTGGGTCATCTTCCTCTTCTACATAGGTGAGGGCAGAGATGAGATACTTTCGTGCTTGAGATGATTTCCTCACAGTTAGACTTACTTGCACGACGCAGCTTAAAGAAACTAAGATGGATTTCTGTAAACAAGTACAAGTAGCTGATTCTGTTTTTTAGCTGAAAAAGAGAGCGCGGCAGCGCACAGGACTTTGGCACAAGGCACATGCAAAGTGAATTTGTAAGTTGTGGAAGTCATAGATATTTTTAGCACACACAAAACTTCTTGTTCTGCAGGCAGGCAGTGTTAAAAAAGTGACTCAGAAGAAAAAAAGATCATTATTGTCTTAGTAAATATTTGCCACAATGTCAGCATCATCTCCAAGTGATAACCGGTATGTCAGCAAAGCATCATGCATGTCAAAGAGACACAGGGTTACTGTATAACACTGAGTTCTGTTTTCAGTGTCTCTGACCGGCTCATGGAGAGTGCCCATATTTGTGAGCGTGGTTATTCTCCTCATCGTGGGATCCCAGGAGAAACCACCTGTTCCTGGCAGAGGTGATGATTTATGGACACAAAACTGATTGTATTAAGTATGGAGTACAGATAGTTGGTGTTTGTTAAATTTGAGTTAAGTTACCCGTTTCCCTTGTTTCTAGTCTTTATGTCAAGTCAAGTGAACTGTCTTGAATTTAATGATCCATTGCAGTTTTCCTGTTTCCCTGCCACTGAAACCAGAGTAATGTCAGTCTTTATATGATCAAGTTCTATCAAGGTTAACATTAGAACATTAGAAGGCATGGATGCAGCACCCTCTACTGGGCTTTACTTAGTAATTACTTCAAACGCTCTGATGCACTTCTTGTTTGTTTATTTTGAACTGAATGTGCATTAATGTAACTACTTAAATGTAATGTTAATATGTTTAATAATGCATGGGGATATGAGATTTCCAAATTGTGTACAACCTGCACAATTAATTCCTTGAAAAATCACTTTCACAACCAAGTAAATTTGGTATAAAACTGAAATATAGAATTGGAATCAAATTGATATAGTATTGACACCCAGCCCTTCTCTGAACCTCAAATTGCTCAACATTCATACTAACATAGGCTGTTAAGTCATCACTTTAAACCTTTGAACCTTCTGTGTGACTTTTTATTATTTCTTATCCCTGATGCTCAATAGATTCAGCTTCATCTGGTCTCTATTTTTATTTGACCATATTTGTTCTAAAACAAAAGTGACCTGCAACACTTTGTGTCCTGTTAGGAACATCAGATCACACCCTTAATATTTCTTTGTCTCTCTTCGTCTGCTCAGGTGAGCTGTCGGGCCAGGTGTTGTCATTTGCTGCTAATACCATTTACATGGCCATCTCCTGTAGCAACATTCATCTGAAAACTGAGTCCAGTGAAAACTGTAGCACAGGTAAGACACTTTCAGTTCACCCTGAAACATCACTGATATTTTTACTGCTGGCACCACCACTCATACATATGCTACAACACCATAACTAATCTAGAGGAAACATCTCTGTGACTGTGGATATTTGGCTGTCACTGTCAGTCAATAACAACTGTGGCTAACCAAGCAACATTTCTTCTGGATTAAGTGGACATTAAACCCAAAGTCATGATAAGAAGTGAAGTTAAATATTCATTAATAAGACCAACACTTAATAGCTAAAACATCCTCTTCTTTTGCTTCACTATTTGGCCACAGTCTTTTATGTCTCTCATTTATCCCAAGATGGTGTGCAGTCTGTGGGCCCTGAACCTGCCACCCCTGGGTTTCTGCAGGGCTCTCGTTCATTTTCTGCCGGCTTCTTCCAGAAAAAGAAAAACCCCCACAGAGCCAGTGATATCTACTTTATAATACTGGTCTGGGCCATAGTTCTGGTTCAGGTCTGGCTCAACCTCTGGATCCTCAAACTCCTGCCTATCCCTGTGGCTGGTAACACACACACACACACACACACACGTGTGCAGTACATATGACATATTTGTTTATATGTTATACTGAGGCTGGTGTTGCATTGCAGTGTGGGTGCTGAAGAAGCTGGTGGTCCATTTTGGCCTCATGGGCTTTGCAGAGCGGACTCTGTATTCATGGTGGACAGTGCTGGAGAAGTTCGGAGGTGAGCGGGAGGAGGCCCTGCTGCCTGGACCAATCAAAGGCCTAGTACAGTTCCTGCTTCGTATCGACACCAAGGTAAGGCCTCTGACTGCTGTGCCGCCAGTGCAGTTTCTTTTTTTTCTCTGTCTTTGATTTCACTAGAAAGAGGGCTCACAGACCCTGCAGTTCCTCTTTGCCCCACAGTGCATTTCAGCTTCAGTGAAATGATTTAAATTCTAGGCCCTTTCTTGACCTTGACTTGTTGATTCTGTTCAGTTTCACTCGTCTCCTCCAACAACGTTTCCTCATAAACTCTGATAAACATGTGTTACCACGCGTTACCCAGCACCACACTGCACACAGACACAGGAAGGACCAGAGGTAAGCAGAGTAATAATGGTTCTCCATATCTGCTGGTTGTATCGTTTAGGACCATAACAAATGAACGGAGTGAGGATTATTTCTTCTTTTACCACCCTTACTGGCCAATATCAAATCATTTTCTTATTCCAATAACATTAGTGTTTGAATAGAGTGATTGAACTCTAAAAGATATCTTTGTTCTGTTGATTCTGGGATGCAGTTGTGTTTTTAATCACAGTGATGTGCACCGGACACTCTATGACACGTATGGTCAGTAAATCAGTCTTACCTGCCACTTCCTGACCCCTCACTTCCTGTACCCAAACAGAAGATGTGGTCTTGTTGCATGGGTACATGTGATTGACTGCTGCACACTTTCTTTTTCGGGTAATAATCTTCCAAATGTCTCTTTGTCTCCTTCCAAGCTCTGGCCTTGGCTTAACAAGCAGGTAATGACTCTGAGAAGAAGGGTGGTGAGAGAACTATTGACTGACAGTAAGAGTGTTTGGTTTAAGAGGAAATGAGAGATGAGGATAAAGAATGAACTTGCCTATACAGTATATGTGAGTGTGTGTGTGTGAAGGTGTGAACACACCTTGTAGTAGCTTGGACTGGCGCATTACCACTGTGTTGTCACTGTTATCACCCTCTCACCCGGCCTCTATGTCTGCCCTCTTGCTGCTTCCCCCCCTCCCGCTTCTTGCTTTGACATTTCACAGGAAGCTACAGTTGTGGGAAGTGGGACTGTTTGGTCCTTCATCCTCGTCTGTAGCTTCCCTGCTTTGATCTAACTTGCTGGTTTGGCTTGAGAGTGTCTGAGCTCAGAGAGGAGACTGGCAGACAGAGCAGAGCAGAGTGGGAGAGTTGGGCAGTGTTTCTGAAAACTGCTGATGAGAAAGGATGATTTTAAGTCTCATGTTAGTCAAAGACTATATGAAAATGGACTTAGACTTCTGGTTTGAAAAGGGAAGCCCGAAGTAGCCTGGACAGAAGTAGCAGTTAGTTACCAGTGGGCAACTCCTCCGGTTACAAACCACTCCATTTGAATAGAAGTCTCTGGGACAGACACCTGAGTGATCGTCCAATATATGTCTGATATGGCAAACCTGGAGGCTTTAAAATGTGAGTTTTGCAATCAGAAGTCTGTGTTCATTTTTACATACAGTCCATGGTTTTAATGGTCACTACCTGTGGCTGTACAGTTAATTTCAAACCTTTTATTGTTATGTATACAGGTTAAAAATCATTGACTTTGGAACCTCCTAGCAACAACACACATCACCAAATATAGAACCAGAGAGATAACAGGTGTCTGTGCAAGACGCTGTAAACATGACGACTGTAGAGGTGCAGTTCTGTGACTTCTGTCTATGTCCACGTGTCTGTTTCCTCCTGATGCTTCAGTTTTCCGGTTTTGCTTTGCTTCAAGGTCCAGTTTGTAACGTTTAGGAGGGTTTATTAGCAGAAGTTATCACAAATAAAATGGTGTGATTTTGTAGCCTTAGAATAAGCCTTTTATATAAACCTTTATGGAGGCCTCCATCTTGTGTCGCCTTTTTTCTACAGCAGCCCGAACAAACTAACCAGCCAAAATATGTGTTTCGCGTTACTATGCAAACAAAGAAGAGAGACTATCCTTCTGGTACGTGAAGACCATTGCCATTCACGGACAAAGCTTTTGTTGCATTCTGTTTTCTCCCCACTAGATGTCACTAATTCTTACACACTGGACCTTTTTAAATTATAAAAATACAGAAATCATTTTTTTTACTATCCCTTGAAAAGACCCAAAGCTTTAATTGACTGATTCCACTATTTCCTGTGTTGCATAATTTTTTAAATAATGTTTTCAGTAAACCATAAGATTACAGAGGATGATGGAGGCACTGAGTTTTATTTCGAGTCGGTCCCACATGAACTGTCCTGCTGTTATAAATACTACTTAATCTGTGTCTGACGGTCTCCAGTCAATGCATCATTTATCCCTGAGTGAGTCATGTTAACTATTGATGAGTACTTTCCTTTTAAAAGAAACTAAACTTGTGATCTGTTTTTTAGTTTTATTTCCTCGGTTATGGGTGGTGCGTGTTGTAGACAAGCACATTGATATTATTTTGTCTTTTCAGTGTAGAGAAAAAAGGTTCTGTTAAGATTTTGAACCCTGGTCTAAGCCTGGAAAACCTTTGACTTGAACTGTGGTATAAAAGGGCGTCATAATGTCACATGGCTGTTTCAGCAATGTAGTTATTGCAGGCATTTGACCTTATCATTTGTACACTATGACTGTTGTGGGTTGACCACAATATTAAAACAGCCAGAAGCAGAGGTTTTTTCCTTATTCAGGACTTATAACATAACATAAAATTGCTATTTCATTCATGTGACCTTGAAAGTTATTTTACAAAGGTGATTTTTGTTGAGATCATGGAAGCAGTGGTTTAACTCAGAGATTTATTTCGACTTACATAAGTTTTTGTGTTTTACTTTTGTGTGGCCTGTCAATAACTTCATTAGTGATCTCTTGTGTTTAGGTAATATGTGGTTAGGAGCGTTAACACAGCCTCTTCCTCTAACTTTATTTTCACTCATGGTCACAAACTCATACAAACGATGATTAATAGCAGTTATGAGTTTGCTGTTGATACAGTTTTGGATCATTGAGAAACCTGAGTTAAGAACTGAAGAAGGTGACAACAGAACGTACGCAATAAAAGAGGCACAAAGGTCACACAGCCCAAGTGTTTCAGTCGCATGTTTTCTGCCCTGAAATGCAACGTTGTGTGAGTGTAAGTATGTGTAGAGGTCAACTATGGCAGAAAAGAGCAGCCTTTAGATCCAAAATGGCCTCTTCACATGGGAAGAACACAGGTTTCTCCATGTGTCTGATCACTGTATGTTTTCATCCACTTCAGAGCATCACTGACTTTGTGCCTGTACTCTACCACCTCTCTGCTTCTGTGTCTCCTCCGTCTTCTCCGTGCAGATCATCGTGGGGTTGGAGCGATCTCTGGATAAAATCATCAGCATCTTCATCATCTTCCTCCTGGTCACAGGGACCCTGCTGATGGCGCTGCTGCTGACTGCTATGGTTCTGTTTCTGCTCTGCTGAATGACACCGCTGTCTTTGAGTGGCACATGGTTTTGAATAACAACAGGAACCGTTTTGTTTTTATCCTCCTAGGTTCATCATGAGAGCGTTCAAATCATCGAGGTAACTGGTAATCTCATCAATGAGACTGTGTCTAACCATCCAGAATGGGCAAAGTAAGACAGTTAAATCTTTTTCTTCATGTTTTGGATTTTATGACGTTTCACCATCTGAACACCTTTCATTCTTTTTGACACCATCGTTTTTCTAGTTGGCTTCCGGAGGCTCGTGTGGTCCAGAAGGCTCTGAATTCAGCTGCTACTAATGTTTATCAACATGGGAGAGAATGGATAACACACAAGGTGGGAATTATGACTGTCACTGATTCATCTCGCATCAAATGGGAAGAAAATCAAACCACAACCTCCAGACGTGGAACAAATCTTTCTGTGTTTCTTTTCCCATGTGCAGCTTCAAAAGATGTTAGGAGACAAAGTGAACAACACAGCAGTAATTGAGAAACAGGTTTTGGAGCTTTGGGACCGGTTGTACCACTCCTGGTTTGTGAAGGTAAGCTAAAGAGAGAACATTTTTTACTGTGGCTTGAAATGTCAAAGTCATGACGTATTTCATGTGTTTTCCAGAATGTGACCCACTCTGGACGCCACCGTGGACACAAGATCATTCAGAGACAGAACAGCTGGTTAGTGGACATTCTGGACTGGAAGGACATTGCCTCATTCCTACAGGACAATATTGAGACTCTGCTCTCTGTAAGTGTGGATTTGTCTGGATTACTACTGTATGTTTGTTTTTATGACATAGAGGATTTGCATATGTTTTGTTTCCATTGATTTAGCAGTCTGTCTAATACTATATTACTGTGAAAACACTGGCTAAAGTCTAAATTCTAGGTCAATTCTGAGTTGATATTTATATTAGTAAATGCTTTTTAGCTGCACGCTGTGCTGCATGTCAGCACTGAATGAACTGTCCTCTAACAGTTGCAGCAACAGCTCCTAAATCACTGTGTCTCAAACTTTCCTCGTGGATGATGTGTTCACTGTCACCTGGTTGTTTCTTGTAGATCCTGGAGTCTCTCTGGGTGGTCATGAGCAGGAACCTCAGCCTCCTCATCTCCACAGCCACCACCCTCTTCACTGTCTTGTTCTACAGCGGCACAGCTCTGCTTAACTTTGCCCTGAGTCTGGTATGAAACAGTCACTGCTATAAACCATAACACTGGCTTGTTTGGTTCAGCTGTGTTTGTGTAGTGCGGTAAATACAGCAGGCTTTCTGGAGGTTTTATTACACAGGAGAGAAAGAAGCACAGTTAATACAACTGCTCCCTGGATCTGTTTGCAGGTTTTTGACAATTATGTTCTACTGTTAATAAAAGATTAATAGTTAAGTCTATTAAATATCACATTTTGAACTTTGTAGGTCACAACACATTCTGTTTTCAGAATACAATTAACCAGTTATCAAGGATTAGTTTTCTTGCAGTAACAGAAAGAGGCCTTTCTGTTACTGCACAAGCTTCTGACCCTCAGTGACCTTCTGATTTATTTGTTTGTGACTAAATATCTTTTAAAAAAAATTTTACCTTCATTTTAACCTTAATCTTCTCCTTTCTCTTTTCTGTCTGCAGGTGATTTTTCTCACCACCCTCTTCTACCTCCTGAGCTCCAGTGGTGAATATTACAAACCTGTGAAATGGGTGATCAGCCTGACCCCGCTGTCCCAGCCTGGACCCTCCTCCAATATCATAGGCCAGTCTGTAGAAGAGGCTATCAGGTTAGTCACACGCTAAAAAAAATGATCTTGTGTTTGTTGGAGAAGCTACAGAATGTATAAATATATCTCACATGTTTGTATTACAGAGGAGTTTTTGATGCCTCTCTGAAAATGGCCGGCTTCTATGGCCTCTATACTTGGCTCACTCACACCATCTTTGGCATCAACATCGTCTTCATTCCTTCTGGTGAGTCAGCATGTTCAAAGTCTTTATGTGCACTTGTCAAGCCAAACTTTTCTAATCTCTCTAAATGTCCTGGTCTGAAGCTCTGGCTGCCATCTTGGGTGCAGTGCCGTTCCTGGGAACCTACTGGGCGGCGTTGCCGGCAGTGTGTGACCTGTGGTTGGCGCAGGGCGAAGGCGTCAAGGCCGTGCTGCTGCTGATCTGCCATCTGCTCCCCACCTATTTTGTAGACACGGCCATCTACTCTGATATCTCTGGGTACGTTTGTGCAACACTGTTGTTCCCACCTTGTTGTCGTATGTCATTGGAACATAAATCATACAAGCTGGGTGAGTATTTGGAAGCAAATCCTGCCGTTGGTGAAATCTTTAATCAGTGTTGTGTCATGTTTTATAAAATCCATCACTGTAGGTGATGCACCTAATGAAAGCAGCACAACATCAGGGTTCCGTCTGGTTTCCTTTAGAATAACATACTGCTGCTGTCTATTGCAGGGGTTTGCTCTTTGTTCAATGTAGTTCCAATATCCAGATATCATGTGACTCTATTTGTTTATTATTATTATTGTTATTATTATTATTATTAGTTATTCATGTCCTGGTGGTTTTTGTCTCTCTGTTTCAGTGGTGGACACCCATATCTGACAGGTCTGGCAGTGGCAGGAGGAGCCTACTATTTGGGTCTGGAGGGTGCCATCATTGGTCCCATCCTCCTCTGCATCCTGGTGGTGGCAGCCAACATCTACAGTGCCATGTTAATGAGCCCCAGCTCTGCAGTGCCCACACCAGTGCAGGCGACTTGGCCTCTCCACCCCATGAGGTAAGCACAGCACCTGAAATGGCCTGAGAATCACATGAGGAATCAGTGTTTGGCTAGAGAGATTTTGGGGGGCCCAAAGTCAGTTTTAGATATACTCTAAGATACATCACACAAGTGTATTTAATTCAATTATCTGTTAGGAACAGTGCCTGATACTGCTTTTCACAAGAAACGTATAGATAACTTCCACATTAAATTGATCCTCCATCTGAAACACTCAAGAATCTCTTGGAGCCTAAATAGAAAAAAATCAGCTAATGTATGTGTCTAAAAAGCTAAAAATGTCTCTCAAGAGCAATTTTAGGTTAAGTGGAGACTAGCAGAGCCAGGGATCGAATCCTCAACCTTCAGGTTGAAAGTTGACTAACTCTACTACTCGGGCACCATCCTTCTTCTTCGCTCTCTCCATCTTTGTTCCATTCTCCGTGACTCACTCTCCATTTCTCTCTCTGTTTCTCGCAGTCAAGCTCTCCCAGCTCTCTTGCTTCGATGTCTCATGGAACTTAAAAGATAAATGTTGTTGGCAAGTTTTCTGTCTCTTGTACTGAAGAGGAGCAAACTGCACATGAACCCCAAACGGGAAACACATCAACTCTCAGTAACTTAAGAAAACATAGAAGATCTTATACCCACATTTTAAAACAAATTATATACATTCATATATTAACTGTATGCTACTCACCTTACTCATTTAAAAAAAAAAAACTTAAACTCTCTGTGATTCTTACACATGGTGGACAGACGAGCTGCCACTAACCACGCTGTCATTGTCGACTTGCTTTTGTCAACACTTTCAGGCCGTTCATAGACTCCACCCCTTCTGTTCTGAAGAAGACCAGTGAGTGAGAGTTAGAAGTCGTGTCCCTGTGGATCGCTGCCTGTTAGCTGATTCCTCAGCAGAAGAGCTCTCCATCCTGAAGCTCTCCCCTGTGCTGCGGGAGTTAACTCTGACCAAGAGGTGATGGCAGCGTCATGGCTGATCCCCCATGATGCTGCCTGCTTATGTCTGCACTCATTTAAGACCCTGATACTTCCCGATCCAGAACATGGACCAATGACATGACATTGGCCTTCATGAATGGTGACAATGATGACGCAAATCACGCCATCTTTCTGAATTATGTGCCTGAATGGATTTTTTTAATTTTGAGAAATGGTTAAATGTTCATTGTGTTGAATGAAATGTTTTATGTACAAGGCCCTGGACTTCCACCCTGCACACGCCGGCTCACGCCGCGTTTATACTCCCTACCTCTCTCCTCACGGAGGCTCAAAGTAGAGTTTGTAGTGGCGGCTGATTTTGAACGCTTCTCACCTCAGTGGTGGAAGCTGTGAGTCTGCATCATCACAACCCTGCTTCTACAAAGACAAGCACTCCTGCTCTCCTGGACCAGGCTTTGTCAACACTGTCTTTTAACTCTGTGTGTGTTTTAACATTGAAAATGTTACGACTTTGATTTTCTCATGACTCCAGGTTTAGACTGACGATGACTTCAGATTGAATGACTTTCGTTTCATGGAGTCTGATCTGAGCCCAGGATCAGCTGATAACTGGAACTGGAGGAATTTATTTTATTATTATTATTACATTTTTAAATGTATTACAAGCTTAAGTTTGTGTTTTTACTAAACACTACGTGAGTGCGCACACACACACACGCTTTCCATTTTTAACCCTCTTAGCTGATTGGTCAGTATTGAAGGACGTTTACACTTGGAGGTTTTTCCTGAGCACTTTGCAACTTTTGGTATGGCTATGACTTTCATCCAAATGTTTTCTGTATACAAGTTCAGACGTTTCACACCCATCACACTGTGTTTAAGTTCTACTCTCCTCCTCCGCTCTTGCACTTCTCCACCGCATTCTTAAATTACAGTCAGGCCACTGAGAGTAAAGTAGTTTACATCACTTAAAGCTTTAATTAACAGGCTGTATGAATGTAATACAACACATCCCATCATTCAGGGTTACTATGTAAAGTACCTGAGAGTGGGAGGTTGGTGACGTTGTTCAGGTTTGGAACAAACATGGTTTAGCAATTGTTTCTTACTGTAGTCTTCATTTGGTACTGTTGCCATGTTGTTTTTGTAAAATACAGAATATGCACAATAAACATCATTTGAACTGTCGCGAGTAAAGCTTTAATTAGTGTTTCCTCTGCCAAGGAGGTTAGGATTTCATCTGCAAGTCTGCTAGATGGATCAATCTGAATGTTTTGTGATGGATAGGTGGTCACCCAAGTATGTTCCTGTTGGTAAGAATTCATCCACTGATGATGTCACAGAACGTTATCACATTTTCAAGAGCTCACAACCTCTTATTATGGACAAAACTGTATTAAAAAATCTGTCAAAACTCATGATTTGAACAGAACTTGCAATATCTGTGCAAGATCATTCTACACTCGTCAGATTAAATTTCATCCAGATTTGATCCAGATTACGGATTTGGCTGCAATGCAACATTGAAAGAATATCTCTGTGACATAAGCAGATAAAGTTACATACAGCTCCAGAGAGTCTTCTGGATCCTTGGAAGTCTTGATCTGCTCTTGTAGTTAATCTGTCAAATGTTTGGTCCACACATGTTTGCTAAATAGTTGCTGGATCCACTTTCTTAGAGGTTTCTTAGAGTCCAACCAAGAAACATGGATATATTGATGCAGTGATTATAAAAATGTATCTTTTCTGAAGTAAACTTATAAAATAATTAATTTAAGTCCTGTGTTAGTCTAACGCACAAATTCAGAATACTGTTTTATGTTTAATTCCACTTTGTCTGGACACTGTCGTAAAGGAAAGAACGCAGAGATAATTAATTGACAATTTTAGGTGTGTGTGTGCGCGGGCGCGCGCTCACTCACGTGCGGACCCTACTGGCGGCGCATTGCAACACGTAAAAATGTCCGACACGGAACAAGAAACAACATCCGGCTAACCAGACTGCTAATCGGACCAGCACGCGTTACCATGGAAACAAACACAAACGTTAGGTAGAGGAGCAGACGACTAAGGGAAGTTCGCCTCAAGCTGATTAAAAAGGGACATCGAATATTAACAAGCACTCTCCACACAGAAACAACGATGTGTGACAAAGAGGAACACGGAGGAGATGTCATAACAAAGGTTGAAGCTCAGAATAATGAGACAAATAACAAACAACTGCCTGGAGAGAAAGCAGAAAAACAGTCGGGACCACGGATGACGAAGAAATTCCTAAAAGAAAACTGTAAGCAGAACAAACTTTATGTCACACCTTACCTGAATGACACACTGTACCTGCATTTCAAAGGCTTCTCCTCCATTGAGAATTTAGAGGATTACACAGGTCTGAAGTGTCTCTGGCTGCAAAGCAACGGGCTTCAGCAGATTGAGAACCTGGACGCACAGTCTGGTCTGCGCTGCTTGTTCCTTCAGCAGAACCTCATCCACAAGCTGGAAAACCTTGAACACATGAAGAAACTCTGCACCTTGAATGTCTCCAACAACTACATCCAGAGAATAGAGAACATCTCCAGCCTTCCTGACCTGTCCACTCTGGAGATTACCCACAACAGGCTGGAGACTGTGGAGGACACGGAGCACTTGAGTGAGTGTTTGACCATCAGTGTGCTGGACATGTCCCACAACCTGTTAAATGACCCCGGGATCCTCTCCGTCCTTGAGGTCATGCCAGAGCTGCGAGTCTTAAAGCTCATGGGAAATGATGTGGTCAAAAAAATCCCCAACTACAGGAGAACTATGATTGTTCGTCTCAAGCAGCTCACCTTTCTCGACGATCGTCCTGTGTTTCCCAAAGAAAGGGCATGTGCAGAGGCGTGGGCAGTGGGCGGCCTGGAGGGGGAGCGCAAAGAAAGAGAGCAATGGGAAACACGGGAGAGGAGGAAAATTCAGGACAGCTTGGATGCCATCGCAATGATTAAGAAAGAAGCTCATGAGAGACGAGAACTTGGAGAGCTACAAGAGGAAGGTGAGCACATGAATCAGCATTTCACATGTACAGATAGAGAGTGAACATGGCTTTGCATTTAAGTCTAACCTGTCTGTTTTGTTTCAGGGGAAAATAAGGATTTCACCACTCTTTGTGAAGAACACGACACCCAGATTTTGACTTCATCCCAAGAGAAGATGCAAGCCTTTGAGCAGGACTGCATGGATGCCCATGAAGAGTTTTTGCAGAATCAAGTGACGCACAAATGCAGCCTAAGAACTGAACTCACAGAGCAGACACAGGAGCCAAGTGAAGGGTGGCTGAGAGAGCAAATAGAGAAAGAGGTCCAGGACCAGTACAAACCACAGCAGCTGCTGGTGAGAGAAGAGAAAGGCCGCGTGACTCCAGAGCAGAAACATTTTACTGAGACGCACAAAGAAGGAGACAACAAACAGCAACAAAACAAGCCAGGTGTTCTCCAGTTCACGAGGAAAGAGGCAGGGAGAATGCAGATAAACACGGGTGAGAAGAAACAGCCTCCTCTACTCATGGCAGCTCCTCCTGAAGCAGATACATCAACATATGGTCCAGGACCGTTGGTGACAGAGCTGAAAGATGTCGAGCAGCTGGAAACCATTCACCTTCCACTGCACCGCTCACTGCTTATTGATGATCTGCCTGATCTGGAGGACGTGGACTCAGAAGACTTCGCTGAAATGGTCTCTGTGCAGCAGCTGATCAGACCGCTCATAGAGGTCATATCAGGAGGCAGCAGCTGTGAGGATGAGGAAATGTAGCTGTAGTGATTGTGCTTTTCCTCAGGGAGGATAAAAGAAATAATAGGAAAGAAGGGAAGGAAACTGTCCTCAGTATGACCCACGTTTTCAAAAGCAGAGTGAAAGCAAATAAAAGTAATTATGCAACAAGTACAAATGTAACCTGTCCACCACTCACAGTTCTTTACTGTCATTAAAAACCAAAGAGAATGGATTTACTGTAGTTTAATGAATTTGAATTTTTTTGTTATTATTATTACTATGTTTGTTTAAATATCTGATAAAAAAGAAATATTCTTATTTTTCTTTTTTTAAGTATGAATGTGATATAATAAAATACATCTACAAATTTAAACAAGGTATGTGCAGATTTTTTTTCCTTTTATTCCATCTATGCCATCAGAATTTTGAATGTCTTATAATTATATATTATAAAAACAGTGGCTGTAATATAATTATGGCCATATGCGTTATTTTAAGTTCTATTTTTGTCCAGTGTGGTTACTAGTTTACAGTTATGTCTGTATTTATGGGTCGATAACAGACACACACACTATATAAGCTCAGATTTCACACTAAACAAGGACGCCTTTTATTATATTCAGTCATTTTAATAATGATCAAAAGGCTACAGTAATATGGGGGGAGTCCATGCCCAAAACAAAATACTCTTAAATCCACAATTTGTTCCTGTTTGGTGAAAAACCCAACAGTCACTGCCGGGACAAAGTTGTGCGTTAAACATGGGTCAAAAAAAACAAACAAAAACCTTTTGTATAGTAAATGCACTCAGTCTGCAGTTCCTCAGAACCATGGAAGTTATATTTTGTTTGCACCAGCCACCAAATAACCCATCTTTTCTTTTCTAAGCGTGACTGAAAGAGCAGGCAGAGTGTGTGAAATGGCCGTCCACTGTTTGCTTCCATTTATCCTCAGGAAACCTTTGTGTTGTAGCCAAGTTCGTGACGAGGCACCGCCGTCTCATCAGCAGGGAACAGGAGCAAACCAATCCCAGATTTTCCAGTGCATGCAGTATTTTTCGAAGACTTGTGAAATTTATTTCATGGCATGTGTATTCCTCATATTTTATAATACTTGAATGCTATCATAAATACTTAAAATATTCTTCCTATTTATACTTTAACACTACTCTTTTATCAGACCTCTTATAACTATTTTCTAGGAAAGTCTTCAGAGTTCAGACTGATGGATATACAGTGTCCTTCTCTGACATATTTAATGCGTTTAACACTGTGAGTAAAGTAGAATACATGACTGTGGCATCCAACAAAATGTAAACTTGTTTTTTATTGCTTCTTTATCTTCTCTAGTGTCTCTCTCTCTGTCCACGCTGTGCTCTGCTGTGCTTCATCATGGTGTCCCCATGAGCAGGTAGAAGGTAAGCGCTACAATGAGCAGTAAGCAGAGGGGAGAGTTGAAGGTCTGGTAAACTGCAGAAGGCATGAAGAGGTCCTCATATTTATAGATACTGATCATGTGGTCGCTGACCGGTGGACTGTCAATGTCGTGCCTTGTGATGGAGCCTGTCAGAACAGGTAGGACGGAGACAAATGGAATTAAAGACAGGAAACGAACGCACACAAAAACAGCTGAAATATGCTTGATGACCCACCTTGAATGGCCGGACCCCACGCAAACAGGTAATACCATGACAGGTGTAAATCCACAAGTGTTTCCTCTCTGGGGACATACAGCGGCCTTTTGAAACGGCAGGTCACCCGGTTGTTCTCAAAGACGCCCTCTTCATCTCTGGCCGGGTTCCTCTTGATCTCCTTGGCCCACTGGCCCACGTTGTAGAAGTGATGGATCCTCACGCGACCGTTGTCGTCATGAACGCAGCCCATGACGTCGTCTCCTCCCTGGAAATAACAAGGGAGAACATGTTTCACCCGGAAAGGCACGTCTGTGAAGGTTCTTCGTCGTAGTTATCTCCAGGTGTTAGCCGTAGGCAACTGGACTGTTCATCTCTCATCCAAGAGGCTTCTTCAGTTCTTCAGAACCGATGCCTACGGCTAACTCCTGGAGATTCTTGGAGTTATTCACCAACCTTCAAATAAAATGGTTGATGATGTTAAACATGAGCATTAAAGGCGAGTACCAGCACTGAAAAAAGAAACAATAACAGCAATAACTTGCAATAACGTGTGTGATTGACAGCTTGTATCGTCCCGCAGGAGCCTGGCTGCAGGTGAAGCCCTGGGTGACGTCACGACTGGTTGCCACTTGTGTTCAACACATCCATACATGTGTCTGATTATGGATTATCAGACATTTCTCAACAGTCTGAGAGCCTGAACAACTGCTCACCATTTTCTTGTCTGAGGAAAATCCTACAGCCACCCAGCCATCAGTGTCTGCACTCATTTCATACTCCACGTCTGTACCAATACGACGATAACTGAGAAAGTAGTCACACGTCTCTGCATCACAGCCGGGCTTCCCATACCTGCACGTACAAAAACAAACAAGTATCACTCAAAAATATTCAGATTATAGCAGCGACAACGTAAAGCACTTGGATATATGAATGAATTTAGTTCAGGACACAGTATGTAGGATACACACAGCTGCACTGAAGCCCTATTTTCAGCACAAGAGAGCTCCAGTTGATGTTCCCTCACCTTATGCAGCCTTTGGTTACTCCACAGTCGATGACTTTGATCTTGGCAAAGGGATCCACTGGAGGAGCCGTGGGGAACGGATAACCTGTGAAACCAGCAACACAAGACACAAAGGATGCTGATTCTAGAAATCAACAGGACCAACAAGGGAGAGACCATCTGTGTGTGTGTGTGTGTGTGTGTGTGTGTGTGTGTGTGTGTGTGTGTGTGTGTGTGTGTGTGTGTGTGTTGTGTGCGTGTGTGTGTGTGTGTGTGTGTGTGTTTTCACCTCTTTAGGAAAACCAAACCTGGTCCGAGTGAGGCAGAACCTCCTGTCTGAGAAACTGGTAAAGTTTAGCGCTAAGATTTATGGTTAGACATCAACTGGTTGTGGTTAAGGTTAGGGATAATGGCTTGCTTATACTGTTTCAATTAATGGAAGTGCAGTGTCCTACGTGTTTTTTTACATGTGTGTCTTCAGAACCTTTTCTGGTATGAACTTTTTCTGGACTAGTAATCCTCTTGTTTACCAAAGCTTGGCCCGACTGAGGCAGAAACTCCGGCTCTGGTTTAGGTTTGTTTTGGCTGGTCCTCTCATCTATAAAGGGCTTTTTCAGGGTTAAGACCTGGTTTTAGGGTTAGGGTTAGATTTGGGTTTAGGTTAGGTAAAGAGTAAAGGTTAGAGTTAGGGTTAGGCACTTAATTGTGATGGTTAAGGTTAAGGTAGGGGCTAGGGAATGTATTGTGTCTATTTGGGTCCTTATGTCGAATGCTGCACAAATGTGTGTGTGTGAGTGTGTGTGAGAGAGAGAGAGAGAAAGAGAGAGGGAGATAGAGAGAGAGAGAGAGAGCGAGAGAGAGGAGCTGGCCTGGGTCCTGAAGGCCGTGTGCAGAGGACACAGGTTGAGTGAATGTATGAAAGACAAAATAAACAACATACATTAAAATAACACGTATTTGTATCTAAATCAACCGTTTATAGTCTGTGCTTTGTTAGTTTGTCCGCATGTAAACAAACACAACACAACAAATCCACCACATCTTACATTAGTGGAAACTGCACCAGAATCAGAATCTCACCATCATCAGACAAATATCTGGACTCGAGGAACTCGGAGGCGAATGTGCTGTAAGAGTCCTTGTGTGGCTCCTGGTGTCCCGGCTCTCCGTGCTCGCCGTGCCCGGCCCTGAGTGCTCCCTCGTCGGTGGGGTTCGGCGCGACCCCCCACCATCCGCTGTGGACGAGCAGCGCCAGCAGCTGCACCAGCCTCCGCAGAAAAATCATGGCCAACGAGTTTTAAACAGGCGACGACATACGACTACAAAACCAACCTGGCAACAAATGTGATCGTCATTTTTGTTTCCACTCCGGAATCTTCGCAGGTTTCCATCGGAGCGTCACAGGAATCATCTCCGCATCCTCACTGCCTCTTCGGCGTTTCACTGGCACGGATGTTGGGGGGATTCAGCGGCGAGCACCGTGCGATTAAAAGGCTAATCCGAGCTGAAATTAGCCAGATTGTTGACTTTAACATCTAATTCAGCCACGCACACTCATAATCCTCTCCATAATCCCAATCTGGAGGCCTGTCGGTGCCCATTAATCTCAGATGTGATATATGTTAGGGGAGGTATGATAAACTGGACGAATGGTCTCGTCCGGCCTCATTCAGTCACAGTGACGTCCAATGAGCAGGCGATACGTGCTGCTATTAGGATTATTCAATTATACAGAGAAGTTCAAACAACATTAAATCTTAATATCACAGATATTGTCAAACATTTAAAATCACTAAATCAAACATTCTAAATGATAAAAACACCTGACTTTATTTTTCACGTTAAAAATGATTTGGATTTGTTGTTTGAGTGTCATTTAAAGGTGCAGTGTGTAAGATGTAAGTGCAATTATTTCCATCTTACAACAATTGTTTGTTTGGTTTTTGAGTTTACAGTCAGCCCATCAGCGAGTCTTCTCTTCCATCATGGTTTAAATGTACACTTTTGAGTTTTAATGATAAGTAAAGTGAGATGAGAGATATTGAGCTGCAAATCCTACACACTGTACCTTTAAGTTTCCCCATCTTCACTGAGTAACATTTTGCTGGAGCAAACTTCTATTTATTTATTGTTGAATCCAAAGTGGGTGCATTTATGTATAGAGGATATACATTAATGAACCACTGATGCTGCATCTCCTCACAAAACAAACCCAAACATGACACCGTCATGTCCTTGGTTTACTCATCGTTATGCTTCAGTCAGCCATGTTTTCTTTGTCAACTGTATTTTTCAGCTTTCCACAGAGAAACAAAAATACAGAGGAAACTTTTCTCTCTTTTTTTTGTAATTCTTTGTTTGTTGGACAATGACAATGTGTCACCAGCATTTCAGACACATTCTCAGGATTTCAGAAGTGTACAGACTCTGTAGCACAAACAAGCAAAATGTGTGTGTGTATGTGTGTGTATGTGTGCGTGTGTGTGCGTGTGTGTGCGGGTATTACTAATGTTATGGGGACCTAAAACTGTTTACACAGTCACATTATGGGGACTTGTCTTTCTTGTAGGGACAAAAATCAAGTCCCCATCATGTAAATGACTACATTTTAAGGTGAAGATATGTTTTAAGGTTAATGCAATGTCCCCTCAAGTTATGAATGTCCAACGTGTGTGTGTGTGTCTCTGTGTGCGTGTGCGTGGGTGCATGCAGGAATACAAGGAATCTCTTTTTCACATTTTACAAACATTTCAGAACTATTTTACACGAAAAAGTAGTGCGAGACAGCTTTTCATGTTATCTTGTCAATAAAACAAATTGAGGTAAAGGAAATCAAATAATAAACAATAACAACTTATAAAGGCACAACAAAATCCAGTGTATAACTGAAGGTTTTTCCAGTGTGTAAAATTTTGGTAAAATTATTTTGATGTGGCAGAAATTGAAGATAAAATAGTTACACTTCAATTTTTAAAAGTGTACAATGACCTGATTGTATGAAATGTTTGTATCAAGAGTCAGACCATATTACTCACCATGTTTTCACTATTGAAAATCTTCTCCCACGTTCTTGGAAGGAGAGGGTGAGGTGAGGAATATTCAGCTTCAACAGGCAACTTCACCAAAAATGTTGCTAAATTTTACACACTGTACCTGCAATAATCTATATTTCATGAAGTGCATAAAACCCTCACACATTTTACACAACTAATAATATGTACTTTTTATGCATGACCATATATAGATGCAGTTTAAAACTTTATGAGGTTCTGTGCTGTAACCTTGTGTATGTAGGTACTCTATATGGATGTATTAATATTTAAAATTCTGCAGTTTTACCTTTCTAATGTGAATTTGTGACACAATGTCTTACATCACAGCTGCTTTAGTAACACACCAGCAAGTATGCGTGTACCTGCAGCACTGGTAAATTTTTTAAAAGCTTTTGTCAGGAGACATGATTATTATTATTATTTAAAGGGTGGATATGTTCTGTTGCAGGTGTAAAATTGGTTTAGCCGACATTATGAGCTTCCTACTTCCTAAAAAAAGAGTCAGGGAGAAACTTACCACTGTTGCTGTGTCTTTATGATGATGCGTTCAATAGCAGATCAGTTCATCTTAAATTTGTTTCAATAATAACTAAATTGTTTTCGAGTGTGAGTAAATGTGTAAGTGCAGTACCCTCACTGAAACACATGGTGGCACTAACACACCAGTGACAGAAATGTTTCTGAGCACCTGGTTTATCATTATCACATTGTTTATTGCTTTGGCTCATTATTCTTTTTTAACAAAATAAATGTCTATTACATCTGAACTTACAAAATAAAGTAACTCATCCAAAACATTTAATTTACGCCTAAAATGTAGTTTTTTTGCCATGCATATTGGTTTTAATTGCACGCAAGTTAGTGTAAATATATATACATATATGTATATATATGTATATATACATATATGTATATATATATAATGTATATGAATGATAAAAACACCACCATATATAAAATAACTATTTTAAAAATCATAATTTAAGGAGTTACTTTAAATAGGTGGTGAAAGTATTTTGGACTGAATAAAGCCATGGATTGATATAATGCTGTTAATATCTGTGTCCTGCAGGTGACGCTGGAGTTTCACTGAGTGAAAGACACAGACGACGGTGACTATGTCCGAGATACTAAATCCATAATTACACATGAACACACACACACACACTTAAAACATACAAGAGTGGTGAACATGTTTGAACATCTGCACACAGTTTGATCGGAAATAACTTATAATTACAAACTTGTTAGAGAGATCACTTGTGCACCTCGACTTTTCATGCATGTTCCAGCCTGTCCGTGCTTATAAGCTCATGACGGACAACGTGCAGTTGTGAAGAACATGCGCTCATGCATTTAAAACGTGTGCTTTTTGTATCACATCTGTGCACATACGTGTCTGCACATATAAGAGCATGTGACCTTTAACCCTCCCTTTTACTCATCTCAAGTCCACCTGACCAATCACTTTTCTTATTCTCAATCTGCCCAATTATCCCTCGTTTATCCTAGTAATATTTTCATTTCAACCCCCGCCCTCCCCCCATCCCTCTCTCTCTCTCTCTCTCACCCTCTCTCTCTCTCCTCTTCCCAATTACCATTCCATGTAGGGAGCAATGCTGGCTGGGTAATGAGGGACTCTGGGCGTACCAATCTTATCTTAATAGCCTTAAAGGGCCACTCATTAACACAAACACTCAGTCTGTCTTGCACACATACACACATCTTCACACATCTGTCCACGCACATCTGTCCACGGAGAGAGAGACGGAAAGAGACAGAATGAGAGAATGAGACAGGATAGAGGAAGGGGATGGTGAGAGAGGAGCAATAAGGCGGCCGAGGCACGCCTTGAGGAGGAGGTGTGTGTGTGTGTGTGTGTGTGTGGGGGAATGTCAGTGGTGTGTCTCCTGGGCCTGAGAGACGAGTTAGTGACAGGAGAACAATGGCTGCTGGATCCATTCAGAAGCACAGCTGCTACGAGTGCATGCCTGGATCTGTTGTCGGCGTAGCCATCAAGCAGCGCTTGTAAAGGCAGAACCGAGCACATACACGCACACACACAAATACGTCTCTGGTACACACCCAGCTACACACAGTTGTGCATCTGGACACAAGAAGTAAGCCCTGGACGTTATTGAGGATCAGTAGTGATTTGGAAGCTTAGTCAAGGCTGTCAGTTAATGACAGCCCCTGCAGACTCATGTAAACCGGCCAACTCAACATATCTGCAACTCTCTTCTCTACTATACTACTTTTTCTTCTTTCTGCTCCTCCCTTAAGGTGTCACCACAGTGGATCATCTGCCTCCTTCTTGTCCTGTTGCTTGTGTCCTCTTCTGTTACACCGAGTGTCCTCGTGTCCTCCTTTACAACATCCATATATATATATATATATATGTCCAATATAATCACTATCCCTCCTCTGCATGTGAGCAAACCATCTCAACCTTGCCTCTTTTATTTAGTATCTTTCTTTGCTATACTTTTCACAATAAAGATGTAATGTCTATAAGTCCATTATTGTCAAGAACATTGATTAAAGGTAACCAAACTAAATGTTAAATTGATCTGACTAAGCATTGTAGGGAAAAAAGAACACTTTCTGGGCAGCTCAGTCAGAGAATAACTGTGAGACAGTTTGGTTTGGTTTTTAATTGAATTTGATGGGAACAATTCAAATCTTTTCATTAAACCTCATCTGCCTTATCTTTAATGAACTTATTTCATATTCTATTTTCTCCTTTTGAAAATAAGTTTAATCTTTATCCATATTTTCTTGTTACCATATTTGTTCTTCACCAAAAGTAAACTGTGCAACATCTGTATTATCCTGTTCTACATGTGGATTTCTGGGCATGTATATTTATTATATTGTATTGTATTGTATAATATATGTATGTATATGTATATATAGAATATTTATTTTATTTAGAACAATTTGAACTCTTATGTTTATTCTCCATATAGTTAATTAATATTTTCTATTTATTTATAATATATATATATTTATATAATTTATATTTTTTTATATTCTTGTAACTTCTATTTAAAAGGTGCTAAACATCACAAGCCTTCCACATTTTTTGTTTGTTTTTAATCTTTACTCTACGTTGGCTACCTCCCACCTCATTCTCTGCTGGACAGTAGCTAGATCACTTATCGACTAAACCTCTCTTAACGCCAGGCTATTACCTCTGTCTCCAACTCTCTCACACGCACAAACAGTCATAAAGCAGGTCTGTGATCTGGCAGTAGATCTCTCCTCCCTCAGGGCTTCATTTAGGAGTTGTCAGAAATCACTTTGCTCACAGTTGAAAGTAAGATCTATTGACATGTGAATTCTGTCTGCAGAGCAGCGGCACCTCCACCCCTCCTATGTTTTCTCACTCAGAAAGACACTAAAATGACGCGCATCTCTGCCGTGTGTATGCTTATAACACTTACTGGGTAATTCTCTGTGACAGTGGGTTAGTGAACAAAAGCATGTGTGTCTTTGTTGTGTTTGCGTACCTTCTTTGGTTTGTGCCGTGTTGTCTGTTGGGGTCTCTGTGTGTACCAAAGGCTGAAAGGTTCCATTGTGCTGATGAAATGTTTGCTTTAGAGATAAGAAGGTGCAGATGAGACATCGATCAGCACTCATTAAACACCTCCAACTGTGGTGACACACACATGCACACGCACATACACATACAGGCACATGCCGCCGCACATTCGCAGGCATGTGCTCGTTTACATGCACAGGCTGAGCTGACAAACAGAAAAATGTATTTAAGCTCTGAATGTACTTGATCTCATTCCAGTCCTGCGTACAGTACATCTGTCTCCTGCCATGTCAATGACTCTTCAAGTCTGTATCGACAGCTGACTTGAAATGCTTGTTGTCTGTAGTCTTATCCATAAAGCTGTAAGTCTGACACTGCTCTCTCTTTCTCCATATAGACATGCCGACTGGTCGGGGCCTTAAGCAGTGATTATGGTGTTGGGCAGTGGGAGCTGGGGGCTGCACCGTCATTAGTCTGGTTAATCAGAGCCTTGCTCCAGGTTAAGCTCCGCAGCCTCAAGAGACAGGCTGATGAGCTGAGGACCGTGCCCAGCCTACAGTTCTTAGGTCTGGGCTGAAGCGGCTCCCCTGGCCCCAGCTTGCTCCAGCCAGTAATCTATAACTCTCCCCTGGAGCACGGCACGTAGGCTCAGGCTCCTGGACAACACTGACACATGATGCATGGTAATGAGACACACACAAAGAATGACACACTGTCTCTCAAACACACACACACCTGTTTGCACATGCCCACACTTCCGACTGATGCAGTGTTAGCAAGCATCACTGAGTTTTTATGAGTTTGCTTTGCTCCCAGTGTAGCGTCTCATTCATCAATGTCATAGTTATCCAAAAAATACAAAATCAATGGCAACTGTAGTTTTCTTGAAGTCAGTTCAGTCAATTCACAGCTGAAGAAGCCTCTTGGTCTGTTAATGAAAGGTGAAATGCCTTGAAGAAAACTACAAGTTCAGTTGCTACTGATTCCATGTTTTTTGGATTCCAACAGTGGTGTATTACTCTCAAAAATACAAAAAAGGAGAAGAAAACAAGTAAGTCCTTCTGAGTCGTACCAGTTGACAGTGACCTTGACTTAACAACCAATCTCATTCAACATCTAAATGCTTAACTACCACTGTCCACGGTGCACAGTAACAACCAGCTCAGCAGAATGAGTGCATAATGACCACAGGGACTGTTGGAACTATCCAGACACACTCCGACACAAACAAACTCCCTTGGGAATACAAGGGGCCTCGGCTCAGCAGGGACCCTCCAGAGAGGTGCATGTGAGCCAGAGCTGCCATTGGCCAACATCCTCTAACCCAGCATCCCTTGTGAGCTCATTAGCCCCAATCATAACCACTTCCCTATGTCTCCTCTACACACTCCATCCATCGCCACTCTGCCACACACAAATTACACTCTCCATCAGGATCGCGTGGATAGTGCATGTGTCTGTGACAGTAGGAGTGTTTAAAGGACAAGGAAGGTCAGAGAGCCCCGTGAGTCCCCAACATTTCCCTGTGGACCGTAGTGAGCGGGAGGCAGCAGGAAAAGAGACAACTGGAGGAGAAAAGTAGGCAGAAAGAGCTTAAGAACTGTGTTTTCAGGTGATGAAGTGGGTGACCAGGTTTTAGTTCAAGGCCCCTGCACTGCTCTTCTGTGCTGTGTGACCCATATGTGTGAAAGAGGAGGAGAGGAGGGAGGCAGTGGAGGAGCAAAAAAAAGAAGAGGCTTTTCATTTAAAATAATAAAAAAAAAATGAATGCATGCTGCAGACACAGGAAGGACCCCAGAGGACTGTAGAATGAGATGAGACAACAAAGAGCCCCATCATCGGTTTAGAGAATAGATCTGTCTATCTATCCCTTTTATCTCCCGCTGCTCTTTTTATCAACATCTCTTCCTCCCTTAATCAGCTCTTCATTGTGCCATTAGCCGAACCTGTATTCTAAATCAGAAGCTTGGCACAGACATCACTGCTGTCCACTGCCTGTCTCACTCACTCACTCACTCACACACAAACAGAAAATAAACACATTTTAATGTGACACCAATCATGTCATCGACTCAATGAGTCCCCCCTCCCTCTTGTAACCCACAACCCAAACATAACACATAGGACATCCACCTCCCATCCATCAGTCAACCAACACACAGCTGTTCTACAAATGTGTGTGTGTGTGCATTGTATATATATCTTTGTGAAGACCAATAAACCACAGGACGCGAGGACAAGTGGAGACATTTTGGCTGGTTCTCACATTCTGTTACACACTGTTAGAAGGACTGTCCTCACAATTGTAGAGAGACATGTGCGTGTGTGTGTGTGTGTGTGTGTGTGTGTGTCTAGGGTATTCATGGGGAGATTTGGGATAGGACATTGAATCTTTCTCACTCCCATGGGATACACGCCAAGAAGTACACATATGTACACGCACGCGCGCGCACACACACACACACACACAAACAGTTTGTACAGCTATTATAGTGAGGTCACACACAGACATAATGCTTTCCATAAGTATCTAACCTTAATCTATCTAACTAACTAACCTAAATCTAATTCTAACCTGAACCCTAAAACTAAAACATGTCGACCCTTAATAAAAAAAAAACTTTAAGTTGTGAGCACCTGCTGGAATAATCTTTGCAATGTCAACAAGTCCTTACAATGATGGTTCTGATCCAACATTAGTCCTAATCTATTAGAGACATGCACACACATACACACACACACACACACACACACACACACAGGTTTGTGCAACTATATTCTTAGGACACAGTGTCATCTTTCATTCATTTGAACAGTCTAAACAAAGCATTATCCCTAACCAGTTAATGCCTAACCATAACCATAATCACATTTCAAATATTAGCCATAAACTTACCCAGTAGCTTGGAAATGAGGTTCTGCCTCATTCAGACCAGGTTTTGGTCTCCATAAAGACTACTGGTCCTGACAAGGTCAGTGTTTATGCCAGAAAACGTCCTAAAGAGGCAGCAAATACAAGAACACACACACATGCACAGACTCCCTCACTCTCTTTTATGCATGTCAGTGAGTGTGTATTGATAATGTCCATTAGCATATTTATGATCATTGCCAGCCTCTTATTGTTTGCTTGCCCCATTAATCTTCATCTGCTGCCTCTCAAATGACAGCTCAATCTAATGGGCCATCACTGCACACATAAAACACACACACGCACACACACACACACACACACACACACACTTATTCACAATAATGCATAGTTGTACATAAAGCATACTTGTGTCAACAATCGAAGGGCATTGTCTCACACACACACACACACACACACACACACACACACACACACACACACAGAGGTTGAGGCCGACAGCGTGATTGACATTCACCCCTGTGAGTGTAATCACTGGAGGTTATCCCACCCAGCTGTGCAAGGGTCTGCTCAGCATCTCCTGCACAGCGCTGTGGAGCTGAACCCGCAGGCCAGCGCGAACACCTTCTGGGGCACAGGTGGGTGATGGTACCCCTTGATCAGGGTTTACCATCCTCACTCTGTTCATCTGCCTGCACACACACCACACTTGTGCCACTATGTGTCTCAACCCCTCCCCCAGGCCAATATCTGTGAAGAAACAAACTCTAATCATCTGTGGGCAAAAGGCATAGAAATGAGAAAACACAGCAGGTAAGAAGAGTGCGGCACAAACACACTGTGAGATAGTGTGTGTTGTGTGTGTGTTTGAGAGAGAGAGAGAGAGAGAGAGAGAGAGTGTATGTATGTATTAAGATGTGATGACAGCGTGTATTTGTGCATGTGCTAGTGAACACTCCTGTAATATTGGCTTAAATGTTAATGTGTTTGTTTTATGTCAGGATGACTTACGAACTCCAGTGCTGGACTCTGTCCAAGTTTGATGGGAGGTCTGTTCTCCTGTTGCCTCTTCCTTTCTCCTCCCTCCTTCATCACCCTCAACACCCTGCTGCTCCAGGAAGAGCGACCTGGGAGCCAGGATATCTGTGTGTGTATGTGTGTTCTCGATACCTTTTGTCACACGGAGATGAGGGCGTTTTATCTAAACTTGGAAAACGATCGACGCAGCTTATATAAATTAATCGCCACTTAATTACATTTGATTCATCTTCACACCGTTTGTGGTTTTAATGGGAGGAATGATGTGATGGCTTGTAATCCCCAGTGTAAACAAACAAATCCGGCATAAAGGGGTATGCAAGAGAAAGTTAACAGAAATGCAAACAGGAGAGTCCCCTGTGGTGCTTCTGTGTATCTTGTAGCCACCACATCAGACAGGGAGCACCGCACTGAACAAACCACAGCCTATCCAACAGTTACAGAGATCCGAGTGATACTGAACCTACTGAAACTGACACACAATGAGCAGGTTAGAACAGACATTCCCACAGAATGGGTCGGGACCCACACATCGGACATGGTAGATTTTTCCCAGCCTTTTATTTAAGATGTATATTAGACTGAGCCTTCTTGCCACACAAGGGAGTTCATGTACTTCTAAAGATTACAGCTAAAGTTGGCCCAAGCATCATGAAACACAAACACCTAGTTAAAGAACCGGCTGCAGCTAAAGTTCGCTGAGCATCACCTGTGAGGTATGTTAGCATGATAATGGACTGTCCCATTCGGGACGTCATGTGTCCTGTTTTCAAAAATGTGTGGAACTGTTGCAGAGCGCAGGAGGTCAGAGGTCAGAGGTCTCCTTGTAGATTTGCCTGCTGGCCCTGCTCCAAAGACGAAAACTGTGTTCCTGCATTAAAGAGTGGGAGTAAAAGTTTGATTTGGTTAAACCTGTCTTCTGCACATTAGTGCAAACAACTTGAGACAGCATTCTGCTACAGAGATGCACAAGAAGAGAACACAAGCTAAAGATAGACCTGATATCAGCATGTTCTTTGCCAATGCCAAAATTTGCTGCAGCTGAGGTTTTGTCTGTATATCAAACGATTATGTGCTAGTTTACTCAGTTACGGTGGTGTTTATTTTAGTATGAAATCATGGCAAATCTGTCAGGAAGACGTGATGTGCATATCTTCATATACTGCAGCTATATTAGTGTGTAGGTGTGAAAGGAAGGACAGACAGCTGTCCCCTTTCTCTGAATGGTTGTTAGTTGTTAATACTCGGTTGGAACAGCCTCATAGAGAAAGAAGGAGCACAGTAGTGTCTGTAGTGTGTGTTTGAGAAAGCAGGTGGTGCTGTCGCTGATGCAGAAAGTAAGTGCAAGTGTAATATTCTGGCAGCTGGCTATTCTAAAAAGAGAGAGTTAGGCCTGTGAGTGGTGTTGTCATTTATTGGATGTTTAGTGGCAGTTAAAACCATGGAGATACAGTAAATAGTTGAAACACTTGCAGGCGCTACCTGTTTTTTAAACAAAGCAAAGTGAACATTTTCACAGTACATCTCAGTTTGTCTTTGTAACGCGTGTGTGTGAGAGAGAGATAAGTGATTTATGCTGTGGTCCAAAATTGAACTGAAATGAACTGAAATGTCCTCTATGTTGAGACCTAGCTGCCCCCTGTCTTGCCAACGGAACACAAAAGACTAGTTAAAGAACAAACTGCAGCTAAAGTTAGCCAAACTACATGTGAGGTAAGTTATCATGATGATGGACATGAACCGACCCCTGCTTTGCTAATGAAAGACAAAAGCACAGAAGAACAGACTGCAGCTGGAGTCAGCCAAACATTTATACAAACATAATATACACAAATCGGGCCACACGACAGTGTAGTGGTTAGCACTTTCGCTTTGCAGCGAGAAGACCCGGGTTCGAGCCCCGGTTGGAACAAGGGCCTTTCTGCATGGAGTTTGCATGTTCTCCCCGTGTGTGCGTGGGTTCTCTCCGGGTTCTCCGGCTTCCTCCCACAGTCCAAAAACATGCAGTGTGGGGATTAGGTAAATTGGACACTCTAAATTGACCGTAGGAGTGAGTGTGAGAGTGAATGGTTGTTTGTCTCTAGTTGTGTGTGTGGCCCTGCGATGGACTGGCGAACTGTCCAGGGTGTACCCCGCCTATCGCCCGATGTAGCTGAGATTGGCACAGCACCCCCCGCGACCCTCTGGTGGAGGATAAAGCGGTTAGATGATGACTGACTGACTGAATATACACAAATCTTAAAAAAAGATGGGGAAATTCTCCCACTTTTTTGAAGGACCCCAAAAGAAATACTGTATAGCATCAGAGGAATATCTAATCAAAAATAAATATGATTGTATTTTGAACACATGCATATGTAATATTAACTGCAAATTAGGTGGGTGTTCCTTACTGTGAGAATACAACATGGGGAAAGAACTCTGGTCATGGACGTTAGAATATGCTTAAATAATAAGAAATCTGCATTTGTATTCACAGCCCATCTTTAAGAGCCATTTACATGGTACATGTTAACAAATGATGTATTCCTCACTTTACTGCTTCCATAAACTATTCAAATATATTAGCTTTCACCTAATAAATGTTAACAGTGTACAACTCTTAGACTCACACTGGCAAACAGTCGTTGGAGCTGGTATCACGGGGGAAAGGAATGATTTACTAAAGATACATAAAACTCATCTCTTGTGGGAGATCACAATAAAACTTCTATAATCTCTGATAGTGGAATATTGTAGACAGCCTCTATAAAAACAGCTTTATGGTGCTGGAAAGAGTAGTATTACGACTTGCTCTACCCTGTGGTGTTTTTTTTTTTGTTTAAACCATCTTAAAGCTTTAAGATAAATGAGCCCATAGATTTCTTACAACAGGCATCATTTAAATCACGTTGGGTTTATCAATAAAAAGTCTTATTTCAGAGTTGAGGTTATGAGTACATGTCCACCATCAGTATCAGGGCACAGTCAGATAAGATCAGTTCATGATGATAATAAGAAAAAAAAATCAAATGAATGTAGGTGGCACCCTGTTATAGATATGATAAAATGATACAGTCACCAAGTTTTCCACAAATCACTGGCACGGCTCCAGTATGAACTGTTTGGCCTGAGACTTCACTCATGCATGGTCTGGTCTGTGCATATGCATTTATTCATTCACTTTTCTTTATCCCTGACAAAGATGCTGTACTGCTGCTCTCATTTACTACACAAACATACGAGTATTATACCAACATTAATACCACATAAGCACAACTCAGACCTGTTCGTACAGTTTCATAGCCTCAGGCATTGCTGTTGTATTGTAAAAAAAACAACCTTCCTCCCTACAGTTCAGTGAGGAAGATAATGTCTGTGGTCATGCGCTTAAGTCAATCAACTCACATGTTAAGGTTATTACTTATTTTTATTCTGAACTCTAAATGTTAGCTGGACTGTCAGATTGTTAGAGTCTGTCAGTTCAGCTTTCTGTATCTTTAAATTCAATTCTTATGCATATAAGGATGCTGGTGCTATGGATAAATATTCTGTTTTGTACAGGTACCCATTAAGGTCCCCCCATCTGCCCATAGAGGTACTGGGGAAACTGGTTCTTGCCTACTTTGGACCACATATCCAGTCTACCCCAGTCTAATATGGAACTGTGGTAAAGGGTGTGTTCACCCTGCGATTATCTGGTGACCTGTCCAGGGTGTCAGCTGCGATTGGCTCCAACGACCCATGACCCTCATGTGGAGGATAAAGCTGTAGACAATGAACGAGTTAAAACAATAATGACCCAGTTCACAATAAGTGTGACAAGTACAAATTTGTATTTAACACGATGTTTGTTTGTGGCTTAAACACCTAAAACAGTAATATTTTGAAAAGGTAAACCAGACATTTCCAAGTTTGATAAACAAATGACATCTCACATTTATCCATGATATATTGAAAATGCAGTGAGGAACACCGTCATCATAGTTAAACCCTTTATTGCAACAAACGCACACAGAACTGCACACCATCCAGTTCTTCCACCGTGTTTACATTTCATGTACAGTTGTGTTTTCAGGGCAATGAGTCCATGACCTGGTTACATGCGCAGCAGGAACAGTTCAGATTGATGTATTAATACTGCGTTTCTCTCATCATCAGCTCCATTTAGCCCATGATTAACTCCCAATCACATGGCGTGATTAAAAGTCTCAGCAAAAATATTCCATACATATTTTATATTCCAGCTCCCAAACTGCCAACAAAATAGATATACACCCTCAGCGCGCACACACACACACACACACACACATCCACATACATCTCCTCTCCTCGCCTGAAAACCCATACCTAAACATTTCGCTGCTATCTCCCCCACACCCCGGTGCTGGCTAGGTGAAATTAGAAAACCAACCCTGCGGTCTCATTAATTAATTAAACACCATGAGCCAGTGGCACCTGGGTACCGGTTATCACTGCCACTCAGACACACCGTGATCTCAATAACCACCACACCACAGGGCAGAGAGGGGGGTGGTGGTGATGGGTGGAGGGGCAAGAAGGAACATAACTTTGAGGTAAAGACATGACGAAAGGGAAAGAGATTTTAGACATCATCTGTCTGTGCAGGTAATGAAGAGGGACAAAATTACACTGAACTATACGCAGGAGCCTGATGAGAGCGTTAGAGTGTTTACTGCTGTGTGGGTTTTACTTTGTGTGTCTTTCCTGCAACAACAGGCTCCGCAAAGCCTTTTTATCATTTGGCCGAGCAGGGCCCCTAAATCATTCCAGGAACACCCTCCTCATCATCTCCTCTTAATATCTCTGCATGTGGAAACACACACACACGCACACTCACATACGCAGTTCTGCTCTGTTAGCATTTTTTATTCTTAAAACTGTCCATATTCATTGTATATTCTGTACTGTGGGAGCAAAGCAATGTCTTCTTCACTTGTGTTGCATGGTTTGTTTCACATACACTTTCAAATGCCAATAATATTGTAAAATTGTAATAAGGAAACATATTTTGGTTTGAAACAATGGTACATTACATTTTCTGAACATATTGTCTTCAAATCTTTATTTAGTTTTTACTTTTTTTACTTTATTTCATGGATGCAACAAACAGACATAGATATAGTTACAGTATGATGTGACAAAATGCTAACCATGTAGTATTCTTATTGATCTTACAGATACAAAAGAAAAACCTTGTCTCACATAGATTTTCTTTTTCTTTGTGTGTCCATGTCTTCAGGTAAAACAAATAGCAGGGATTTGTTGCTTTATTTTTAGGGGATTACGAGGATCAGTAAAAAATTACATATAAACTGGATGAATGTTTCTCTTTTTTAATCTCATGTATTCGTGTAACAACAACCACCTAAACAAATTGTAAATTGCAGTTCAAAGTGTGATTCTATTGATATTATAAATTAAATTGTCTTTAAATTATATGTATATCACACACTAACAAATATGTGGATCACATTATATGAATTAACATATATCTATGATATTTCAAACCACAGCCCTCGCTGTCTATTTTAAATTAAACCAAGACCGCCTACACTAATTGGACCAACCGGGACAAATAATTTGCAGTTCAGAAAAACAAGCATATTTCTGTTGATTTCTTTGCATTTCAGCTTTTCAAATCGACTACGAAGAAATGTCTGAATCAATACGAGACGTGGGAATTGATAAGTCAGAGCAGGTGAACTACACATTTGAAACAAAACGAGACAAACAGAAAATAATATTTCTGAATACGAAAGTGTCTACTCTGTGCTTTAAGTCTTTTATGACTGTTTTTATTTCGTTTTTTCTTGTAAAGCACTAAGTGTTGAGAAGTGCTCTCAAGGTAGTAGTATTATTAATTCATAGACTGAGATTTAATAGGTAACATATTAGTTGGCCATGCAGCCAACTTGATACAGCAAGGCTATCTGAGGGATGAAAGTAATTTAGTTATCAAACAACCTGGTTATAATCTCCTTATAACTGGAGAACACACGTACCTGTACACTTCAGCCGTCAGCTGCTATGGATCGTTTGGGAAAGTGGGACAGCTCTTTTTCAAGGCGACAGGTGAGATTAATATATATTCATAATACTTTGTGTTAGTACATCGGTGCTCTACTGTCCTGTTCATGAAATGACTATGTTGATTTTTGTTGACTAAGTTTTCCATTCACAGACTCTAGAGTAATTTTAGGGATAAGTGCTTAACAAATGTTATTGTCATAATGAAGCATCCCACAACAAATAGTAAGAATACTATTTTACTGCACACTCAAATCCTCTCAACCCAATAATGACAGTCACATCACAGGATGTTTTTTTTCTATATCCCCATTTTCCCCCCAGATTTCCATCTTTCATTTTTTTTTTCTTCCTCATTTGAATTCAACAAGTAAATCAGGTGAAAAGACAAATGACATTCAAACTGCTCTATCTTGATTTTCTTTATTCAGATTGAGCAGAGTGTGTTCACAGCAGAGTACGGAGACCTGATTGAGTTTGTCAACCCAAGGCTGGGATTGTCTCTCTGGGGTGTTTATGTCGGAGAAGGTCATGTTGCCCATTTTGGTGTGGGAGGTATAAGAAACATGTTTGTCCAGTTAATGTTTTCATACGTGCACATTTTTCATCTGATGATTTTATATGAACAAAACCACATCTGGATTATTGTTTGTATAGTTTATAAATAACATCTGCCCTCCTCTAGATGAGAACATGACACAGGCAGCCTGCCGCAGTTTCCTGCAACAAATGATGCCCAAGTCCAGCCGTGTTTTGAAGAAGACCAGAATCTGCGCGCAGCGCATTACGGACATCAAATTGCCTTTAGGAACTCGAATCAGGGTCAACAACAACAAACACAACCTGGTTCCCACGCCACAGGAGACGATGATGTACCGCTGTGAGACATTTCTGCAGCAGGAGTTCAAGTACAACCTGATGAGCTTCAACAGTGAGCATTTCGCCACTTTTATTCGATATGGCCAAGCTGTGTGTAACCAGGTGAGTTCAGATGACAGTGACTGAGTGCTACATTTATTTAACCCACAACCATTAAACTTTAGTAAACATTATGAGTCTTTCCAGCAAATATTTGAAAATGAATACAATCACTTAAAGTTGCAATTTACTCCTTTTTTAGATTCCATTTAAGAAAACAAATGAAGCACACGTGGAAACCACTCAGACTCTGCAAATGATAGTGCAGCAACGGATGGAGACTTGAGATATGTGCACACTAACTTTGTTGATGGGGAAAATGAAATAAAAAGAGATTCCTCCACTGCTACTTTGAGAAAGTTCCATTTAACAACCATAGGCACAATCCAATCTTTGTCCTGTATTAACAATGTTTCTGTCACTGTGCTCACCCACAAAATCCTTAGCAAACTCTATTAAAGGCCAAAAAAAACTTACCAACAAACCAGAGCCCATAAGTCAGAAAACTATTTGTCTTCTTGTTTATTAAGACTTCAGGAATGTCAATAGGAGCATTTCTATATAGTAGAAGGGCTGGGGAGACCAGTACGCAGACACAATGACCTTCTGCTATTCTCCTTGTTGATAATGACCCAGACACAGGCACACTGCCCATCAGCCAGACCTCTAATAAAGCCAAACACACTCTGTCATTTTTTAATAACCTCCACGCAGCAGCGAGAGTCATGGACCGGCCAGTGTCTTGTGAATGCGAGGGTGGGAACTACGCTCTGGATGCACAGGAAGTAGTAGAAAGCATCCTGTTTATCGATCTGGGACTGTGTGCTTGCCTGACAGCACATAGTTGTAACTGCATTCTTTTTCTTCATCCCCAAACACACAAAGACAAAGACTTCTGTAGAAAAGCCAGGAAAAAACATACACAGTGCAAAACATTTCAATCTAACAATCAAACCTTTTGGTACACTCCTTCACTAGGCTCTTGGTTGCCACGCTGCTACATTTACACACATACACATAATCAGAGGTGGTATTTTTCCAGAGTTAGGCAAACTGTGTTACTCTTTTCTTAATTAGTAGAGAGATTCCATGCTTTTCTTCCCTCTCGGCAACCACTCTAGGGAATGCTGATTAATTGTCCTCTACATTCTCATAACCTCCTCTCACCTCCCTGCACATATACACATACATGCTCCGTTAGAAGACATCCACTTCAACTCTCAGAAGGCCCTGGTCATCCAGTCAGTTTCACAGTTGATTTTCCCACCATGTCACGGGTTTTCTCCAGAAACCTTCACTGGCTCAGTCTGACAATGTAACCGTACAGCTGGTCTGAGAAGGCCTGAAGAGAGAACTTATCTTGTACCCTCCTCCTCCCAGCTTGTCCCATGTCCCTGCAGAGCTGGGGCTCCCTGACGAGCTTCTCCATAGCCTTAGAGAAAGCCTCGGCTGTAGGCTCGCACAAGAAGCCTGTTTCCCCGTCTGCCACACTCTCCAGGGGCCCCCCAGAGTTTGCGGCGATAACAGGACAGCAGCAGTACATGGCCTCTATGGGAACTATCCCAAAATGCTCTCTGCTGGGGGTGTAGAGCACGGCTGCGCTGCCCCGCAGCAGTGCCACCTTCAGTGAGTCAGAGGGGGAACGAAGGAAGGTGACACAGTCTTCCAAGTGGAGCTGTGCTGCCAGCTCTTTCAGTTCAGCATAATGTTGAACATTCTCAGTAACTCGTTCATCATAGCCTCCAGCCATCACCAGGTGAATACCTGCGCTCTGTCCTGGAGTAAGATTGCTCCTCAGGGCAGCCAGAGCCTCCAAAGCCAGACCCAGATTCTTCTTTCTCTCGTATCTGTTCAGTGAGAGAAACAGGCAGGTCGTTGTCTCGGGGAGAAGCCCTTGCAGACCCTGCGCTTCAGAGGGAGACTGGTCGAAGGTAATTGTGTTGAGGGAGGGATACAGGACATCTGTCTGCACTCTGCTTAGACTGTGAAAAGTCTCCCTGAAGATGCCTGCAGTGAACTTGCTGTTTACCAAAATCTAAAGGGGAAAATACAGAGAGGTTAGCTCCATAAGGATGTCACATAAACCACAGGCCATTATGAGTTGGACAGATTATCAGCCTGAGGTCTCTGATAATCCTGAAGTCTAGGCTTAAACTGAAATGTCATTGCATCTCTATCAAGGCCCCGGACTTTTTCCAACAGCCTGCTTGTGGAGACGAGTCTGTATTACATCCTAAAGAAGCACTTGGGTTTGTTCGACCATAAGTTAACATTTAAGTTAAGGGCTAAAAACACTTGTGCAGTTCATTTCGATGTGTAGTGTTTTCTTACAGGTAATTCAGACATCGTCAGTACCAAAGTTAGAGCTCTCTTCTTCACTCCCTTCAAGTATTTGTCAAGCAGCCCATGTTTTTGTGTGAGGACAGGGCTTTATGAGAGAGCAGATGGTAGGAGGTGGGATGAATCTGTTGCATTAGTTGCAGTGAAGCTTTTCCAGGCTCCTACTGCACCGGATTCTATCTTCTTATTTTTTGGCATATACAAATGTACTTATTGATGGCTATCTGGACATGAAGGAGATTTCAAACAAATTACATAAAGTGTTTGAGAAACTGAAAGGGGAAAAAAATCTGGATATAGTGATGATCATCTTCAACATTAGACCAGGTCATAAGTTTCACTGTTGTGACAGATCAGTGTGATTGGACTTGGTGAAGCCAAAACAACAACTGCAACTACGAAATAAGATTAAAAGCTGCTTAATTATGGTTCACAATGAATTCTTTTCAAATAGATCAAGGATACACACCAAGCTATGACATTAAACTCAAATTGTGGCCAATTAGTGTACAAGAAGTTCTGCTTTTTAAGTTTAGTCTTATTCTGTGATATACCATAATGATCTCCAGTACAATCCATACCATATCAGCCATGCCCGTAGTGCGTTCCTCCAGCCAGTCAATGGGAGCTCGGTAAAGTTTCTTCACAGCTGATGTCCTCTGGGTGAGCAGCTGGTCTGGGAAGTGACAGTAAAACAAGACCTTCTTCCTGTGACGGGACAGTCGTAGCACTGGGATACACACCGACACCTGAGGTGGGATAATCATTGCTTGAATGAAAAATACATATAGATTTATATGTACATACACAGAGCCTAATGTCATTACATACAAAACATACACTATGTACATTTGAAATAATGTGAAAAACAAACATTGTTTGAGCTCTTTGTCACCTTTGCAGGACATGCTTTGACTTTGGAAGTGTGGTAATGAGCTTTCTCTGTAAACACTGTGTGTGCAAAAGAGGAGAGTGGTACCTTTGTACATTTCAAAAGGGGGAGTGTCCAATTCCTGACATGGTGTAGTAAAAGGGTGTGACACAAACAGAAAGACCACTTTGGAACATAATGGAAGCTATTATGTGAGCAGCAGACACGGCAAACAGACAACGAGGCCTTTGACGAGCTCAATGAT
Source organism: Solea senegalensis (assembly GCF_019176455.1). Lineage (NCBI taxonomy): Eukaryota > Metazoa > Chordata > Actinopteri > Pleuronectiformes > Soleidae > Solea > Solea senegalensis. Next base: position 18,103,972 of record NC_058029.1, read on the forward strand.
TTGCAACCAAACTGACTGAATGACACGACTCACCTGATCACAGAAGATGACGTCATACTCCACCCCACTGAAGAAGACCAAGTAGAGGGCCACATAGATCATCCTCAAGTAAGCACACAAGGCATGTAGGTAGCCAAACACACTAGTAGGAAGCCAGTCACCCACACATACCTAACACAAGAGCAATGGAAACAATTAAATCATAGTCATCCCAGAGTGTGATATGCAATAAATGTATTATACTATACTACAAAATGAGCATCATATGTCATCAGAGATTTTAAGGAAACACACTCAATTAAAATACTGGTTTCACTGATAACGATGGTGCAGCCAGTATATTTGCATTTTGACTTTAAATATCTCAGCTGCAAACTCTGTTAATGTTCTGGTTTGGTGGTTTGATGTTTTGGTCTGTTGCGTAAGGGCATGTGTATAAACACACTGTAACGCTGGGTCAAAGTGTGGCTTCTTATTTCTTGTTTTTGGAAACACTACACAGTAGGGACTGCAATAACATATTTTACATATATCGTCGTTATGATGTTCTATTATTTGCATTGAAAAGATTAATAAAGTGAGATTTAAAGCACCACAGGCAGGTCTGGGTCCAGGGTTTCAGAGAAGCAGTGTGTTGGGTCATGATGAGCTGTCCAGATCTGCACGCTGCATCCCTGAGATTTAAGAGCAACAGCAGCATCAACCACTAGTCGCTCAGCTCCACCTATACCCAGGTCTGGATGGAGGAACACCACCCGCGCCATTCTGCACATAAGAATAGATCAGAAATACGTTACAAACATAGAAAATGATGATATTATGTGCACAGACAGTAAACAGTTCAAATTATACTCAAACCGGCAATATAGTTTACATACATTTCAGTAATCTGCTCTGGATGGCAATATAGACAAACTTACAGAATATGTGTTCTTTTAATACTTGTACATCTTAAAGCACTGCATGTCACGACAGCTAAGAAAGTACAGACGTGTATTGTCCGTAACAAATCCGGACTGACCACAGTTTCTCCAAGTAGTACAGTATGTCATGAGAGGAGAATCCCTGACTGGCACTGAATGACAGGTCAAAGCACAGGTGAGACATCTTATTTGTTTTAAAAAGGATTGTGGATTCCGAGTACTATGTGCAACAGATAAACATATTACCTGTTTCACACAGACATTTCAGCGAGCACTCTTTTTTTGTAGCTGAACAAAAAGTCAGATAACAACTTACTTACACAGGTTTACCTTTGGATGTATTCACTTCCTTGCCTGATCTTGGAAACCTCTGATGTTGCCTTAGCTGTCCGTAACAGCGAGAACTACCGTCAGGAAACCGTAACATCAGGGTGCCATGTTGGCTCAAACCAACCGTCCAGATCAAGGTAATCAGGCTTCGTGTTTGACCCACAATGGCGCTCGTTTCCTCGACGTACCCAGGACACGTATCGTTCAGAGTCAAGGCTGTCCGTTAATGTTGCCTCGAAATTAACTTGAAAAGTACATCTTAAATCTACATTTTAGGGACATTTGTGCTTTTTTGTAGCATATAAATCAACCATTCTACAAAATAAACCCCTTAATGGGTATTTGTGCCGCTCTATTTTGTCTTTAATTTGGTCTCCCTCTCAGGCTTCTCTTCGGTCGCCCGCACTGGTCTTCCGTTTTGCAGTCGTGTCCTTTTCAGCTGAGCGTCATCGTTGTAGGATCTCTTCTCAAGTTTTCACCCCTTAACTCGCCGCCTGCTTCTCTCTCTGGTCATTTGACGTGGACATCGGCTGAAAGAAAGACTCAGGGTTTCTTATTATTATCCGGACAAGTTTAACAAAATGGTAAGAATCCCACTCACACAACATACTGTTACTGTTGACGCTACGCCGATTTGTATTGCACTCATTCAATCTACGTCTTGTGTTAGCTTGTGTTAGCTAATGGTAGCTCAACATTTGTAGACGTGGCTTCTTTTCAGCATTTCCTACTAATAAAACACATTTTAAGATGTCCCCGCACATAATCGAATACATATGTTAGTTTGGAACTAATCCATTTTCCTGTTGTTATTACTATATTATAATCTAGAAATTAGACATTGGTTTTTCTCTCTTAAGTAAAGCCCACATCAGAGGCGTCGGTGTACTCATTACTAGATGTATTTTTATTGCAGTGTAGTTTGAGTCTAATATCAACAATTTGTATGAACATAAGATTTAAATAAGTCGCCAGTTAAACAAACTAGTATTGTTTTAAAGCTCTACTCTGCCCCAGGTTTGATAGGCAGTGATTCCATTTGTGTAAATCAAAAAATAATGTCAGAGAGGAGAGAAGGTCCCACTCTACAACAGCATGTACACTATCACCTTTCAAAACACGAACTAGCCCCCAGGTGTCTTTCCCTCACTTTCAGAAGATTAAAAGCAGTGGGGCTCTGCACACTGTATTAAAAGTCCCCAAAAACTTTAATTACCAAAGCAACATTTCAAGCTTAGAGATATTTATGAAGATGCCTGATGAAGATCTGACACTGAGGTTGAGTTCTGGGAGCTTTTAATACAGTGAATAAATCCACTTTTGTCCAGCATTTGTGAAAGTGTTTCTGATGTGTACACCCTAATACCCTCCTTGTCTCTCTCACTTTCAGCCTGGACCAGCAGCAAGTGCAACCAATGTTGCGGCCTCCAGTCGCTCCCCTAGTAAGACAGTGGCTCCCCGCGCAGCAGGCTCCACAGTCAGACAAAGGTACACACACTTCCCTCATTATCCAACCTTTGAGCATTTGCAGTCATGCAAAGCATAAGGCCAGTTTGTACATTTTTTTGTCCATCCTTAACAAAAATACTGACAAATGACATGGGAAACCTTCCACAGGCCTATAGTCTGTCAACCCACCCACCTCTACGGCTTTGGACACTCATGTGTCTGGAAGCTCGTTTACACCATTGTCACAATTCAATAAATGAATTAATTCTGGTAGGAAGGAGCAGACTTGATATACTTAACTTTTTAAATGTCATTTTAAGCTGACGGCAACTAAAAGCCTATTCATGGCCAATTCACAAACAATGTTAGTTGTGCTATTGTGTTGGTCTGAACACATCCTCCATGGCCCCCCTGCTCATGTCGTCATACTGTAAAGAGTGATGGATGAATTTCAGATAGCCCTCCCCTATGTAGATTACAGAAGCAGATAGATGTTGTGCTCTCCACTTAATCAGTGTATAATCAGAGGCTCGCTGTTGCCTCATTATTCCCATTACTATCAGCCTCTTCATTAACCTCAGTTTAATCTCTTCACGTGGGTGAAGCAGACATGAATCACAACAATAGTTCCTAATCAAGTAAAGTAGTTGGAGTTAATCTCTGAACAGTTACAGTTGATGATGGCCAGTTTTCTGTGATTCCTTTTTAGAGGTTTTATTTTGACCAAGTCTTCAGGTTGAGTAAACACAAATCAGAATTTCAAAAGATTCTTAAATATGTTTTGTAATACAGTAATAAAACAAGACACAAAAAGTGGGGGGTTTATTTTTGACATGCCATGTGTGTGTGTTCCACAGGAAAGCTACTAGCAGTGGTACACGCAGTGGTGGCAGGACCACAGGATCAGCTGGCACTGGTGGCATGTGGCGCTTCTACACAGAAGACTCACCAGGCCTTAAAGTGTAAGTCCAGTGTGTTGTGTGAACACGCACAAACCCAAACACTCACTCCACAACATGCACACATTTAACCTTTAGATATTTAACAACATCCAATCAATGATATAATTTCACAGGATTTCCGACATGAACCATTAATGTAATTTATGTTCATCAGGTTAAAGTGGAGGAATATTTAATGGTAGGAAATTGGACAGACATGCCGCTGTGGCAAAATAAATAATATCTGAGCTTTGAAGCCGTTTCTTTAGGTGTGTGTGTGTGTGTCTATATACATACAATTATGTGTGTCAGTAAGGAGCATATTAAGAGAACTCTCCCCTCATAAACTTTATTCTGTTAAAGCCTCAAATATTAGAAAAAAAACATCCTGTCCTCTGGCCATAGTTGGCTGTGGTTGATCGATGGTGCTGTGGTAATTATTGAGTGTGTCTCTCCAGCAGTTGAAGGAGGGCAGACTCGCCATACAGTGCTGTATATCGAGTGCATGTTTGTTTCTGCGTTAGACGCCAGCCTCAAAGCTTCATTAAAGGATCCACTCTGAAAGGTCAACTCAATTACAGCCTTCTGACAGGGGGAGGGTAGGGGGGGTGGTTGGCATGGAAATGCTGCTACTTGGTGATGCACCTCACCACCACCACCCCCCCACACCCTCCCTCCTCGAGATGAGAGTCCTTCCCTGTTTCCGAAGCTCATCAATAAAATCAGGCACTCCATCGAGACTCTCACTCTGGTTGGGGTTACAGCAAATTATAGGACTTTGTGTGTGTTGTGTTTTCTGTGAAATGGGAGACCAGGTAGGGTCAACTGCACAGATTCTCACATTTGTATTAAGTAGTAAGTGAAAGAGAGCGATTCAGACTTCTTGTGTTCTTGTATCTGTTTATTATATAGGGGGCTGTATGTAAGATTATTCATGAATCATTTTTTAATGCCAGTGAACAGATCAATAAATGGATTATAGCATGACTTGAAAATCAGACCTTCCGCAACCTTCTCCGTTGCCTGCAATGACCTACATACTAGTGTATATGAATTCAGGTGTATGTCTCAAGTCCCCTCAAGCACGAGCATAGAGGCTACAGATCAGTTACGGCCGCATGTGTTGCTATAGAGAACTGGTTTGTGAACTTGAACATTTGTGTGATAATCTGGTTGTTAATCTGTGTCTCCTTTTTGTGACAGTGGGCCAGTGCCAGTGCTGGTAATGAGTCTGCTCTTCATCGCTTCAGTCTTCATGCTGCACATCTGGGGGAAGTACACCCGCTCCTAAATCTCACCTCTGACCCTGTGACTCAGCTTCTTAACACATTGGAACTGGACCAAACAAGAATTGAACAAAAAAAAAACCCCTCAAGCTCATAGTTCCATTCACTATTTTTGCAATACACACAAACTGGATTTTTATGCAACCCTTTCACTACATGATCTTCGTCTGAGTCTGATGTTGGTAACCACCTTATTGTTCTTAGTCCACTCATGTTTTGAACGATCGAGGACTGGGAGGAAGCCATGCTAGCCCACCTCAGATGTGCCATGATGTGTTAGTGTGTGTGTGACCCTCCCTACAAGCAGCCGCAGCAGATAAACTGCTGCATGAAGGTTCAGTGCTGTGCTCAAAGACACTGTTATTTTCAGGCCCCCAGCATCAACATTTCTCCCTGTAGCCTGGATTACATTTTTTGTTAACAGCATTTGTACAAAATATTATTGTAATATTGTACAATAAAAAAAAGTAAAATCAATACAATTGTGTTTGAAATGTAACGTTTTTGTGAACCTCGTTTTGATGTTGAAGATGTTTTGTTTTTTGTGTCTTTTGGCACAAGGGAGCCAGTGTTCTCATCTCTAATTATCTGTAATCACTACTAGACTTTACTATAAGCTGTGTATTTTTCCAAAACTTTGTTTTGACAGAACTGCACTGGAGATGGTTCTGCTCCGAGACCCACCATGGGACAATTTCAGAGCCATTGACAGTTTAAGCAGTTGAGTTGAACAAATAACTGTGTAACACTTTTTTTTTTTGCAGGACTTCACTCAACTTTTACTGTCGGTTTTCTTTTTCTTTATTTCAAACTGAACTGGCAAGTTAAGTAACTTGTTTATTCAGCAATTAATCAACTGCAGTAACATAGTCTGTATTGCTCCACAACTTAAGAAGATTACACACACTGTACAGCACTATATATGTATGAGCTGAAAAGTCCAGACTTGCCTGTGTTGCTGCCGCTGCTTCTGCTTTAAACTAAAGTTTGACTGGATAAAAGTGTTAAGCTGTCAGTGATCATGCTTCAGTCCAACTTCAAAGGCTGGCTGCCCTGGGGTAACATAAATGGAGACAGTTAAAGTTAGTTTTTAAGTCGCAAACGCCAGAGTAGCATCCAGTCTCTGCTATTAGGATTTGTATGGGTGCTTGAAGTCCTGAAAAATGAATTATGTGTTTTCAGTGTTGGAATTTTGGATTTTTGGATTAAGAGCTTGAAACTACTTGAAATAGTGAATGTCTTTTTCACTACAAATGGCCAATTGGTTGAATAGTTTGCTTATTAGATGGAGGAACAAAATAAGTTGGTGTAAATGAAAACTTTAAGTGTGGCCATGGCAATTATAAAACCCAATGTTGGTTGTTTACAGGATGTGCGTGTGTATTAATATACATTTACTACAGTTAGTTTATAATGTACTGGAAAAGTGCTTACATCTGAGCTTTGAAAATGTGTACAAATCATAAATTGTGTATTTACCATACACAATAATACCAGCAGAAACTGTAAGATTACCAAAATAATATGAGTCATTCTCAGTGTAGATTACTTTTTCCACTGGACTGTCCATAGAAATCTGGTGTTACAGTTTCCAGAGCAAGATCAGTCAGCTGATATATTCAAATCAATGAACCTGCACCAGTTGAAAGCATAGTGTGTATTTAAAATCGTTCTCTAAAAAAAATGTGAGCATACAGGTCTTCCTTGATCGTTAAAAATCTGTCCTGAACAATCATTCAGAGTGGTGTTTTTCTTTTTCTCCTGAGGGGGGCGCTGTAGACTATTTTTCTGGGAGGACATCAGGCTGCGTCTCAAGCTCTCTGAGACAGGCATGATCACATCTTCCCTGAGGTGATTATTTAACCTAG